>NW_012147841.1:5147802-5151249 GCF_000956105.1 Propithecus coquereli
GTTAAGTGAAATAAGCCAGGCACAGAAAGACAGATAATTGTACCAAAAAAATATTTTGTACAAATAAAAAAAGCACAAGGAGAAAAATATATGTACATATTTGGTCTCTGCCCCTGGTTCCTGAGACAGAGTTCCTAAAACCCTTGTAGATAGGAGTGCTAGGAGAATCTTTTGCCCTAATATTTGTTCTTTGACCCTGGTTCCTGACACAGGGCCTCTAATTTATTGAATTGTTGTTAACATAAGGGAGACATGCTAACCATAAATGAATAGTTAATAATAAATGATATTACTTAATGAAGATTTACCAGTATCAGACACTTTGCTAAGGAATCTGGATGCATTGAAATATTTAGTTTTCACTACAGTACTTTGAGGCAGGGGTTACTGTTATTTTCATTTTATAGAAGAGGCAGTAGAAGTAAAAATTTAGACTCAGGTTTTTGTGATTCAAAAACCGTGTACATTTAACCACTTCGATGCCTCTTTCTAACTTTGCTGGATTTGGTACCTTGCTGTCCAATGGATGGTAGCTATCCTATCATTGTGAGACTTTGGTTTTGGATCACCATTAATTTTACTTTCCAAGGAAAAAATTTTTAAAAATAGATAAAACAGAGGACTTTTTTTTTTCCTAGATAAGATCGAGATTTGAAGCACATACATAGAGATAGAAAGTTTCAGATATTAAAAAGAAACAAAAATCAAAGTGTAGCTACTCAGATTTTGTGCAAATGTTTTACATTTTGGAGATTTTCACATACTGTGGCAAAATGAGGTACCTTCCTAAGTTGACACATCTGGAATAGACTGTCACATTTGATCCCTGCATCCTTTTACCTTCACATATTCTTCCTGTAGTTCAACCTTGCTACGTGAGTAAAGGAAGTAACTTAATGGAGTGTGAAACAATTCCATAAACTCGACAGATTTCAGATTAAAGGAATCTTGTGTTTTTATGAGTGGTTTATGGGGGAGTCTTGAACATGTTAGGACAACTCAAGATAATGGATTTAAGAGGGAAGGCAAAATATACAGGGAAATCCCTTCTGAGTGGCAACATTAATCTGTTGAGTTTCAGCTTGCCAGTAGTTGGCCTTTTGGCATAGCACACTTCTTAGACTACTACATGCTTTGAATTTTCAAAAATAGTAATTTCAGAACTGTTAATTTCAAAACTATTTTCTTCTCTGAAGTATAAAAGTAATTAGAGCCTTTGGTATGAACATGACAAGTTAAAGTCAGAATTTTTTCTTTTTTCTCTTTTTTTGTTAATAACCAAAAAAATTAACAAGAAGAATGAGACACTGAAACAAAAGCTATATTTGACAAATCTGGGAAATAATAAAATCCAAGAACTCAGCGAAAAATTCTTCAATGGCAGAGTTAATGACCTCCAAAAATCTACTCCTCCACAAGATCCATGAGAACATGGCCCAAAATTGTCATAATCAATTTTTAAATAACTATAGAAATTAAGCAAAGCTTACAGCAATCTGAGAAGCATCTATGCAAGAACTATAGTTGAATCTCAGTCAGACCAGTGAGTTTTCTGGAATTTTAACTTGCCCTGTCCCCACCCTCATATCCTCAGTTCCACATCAGCTTTGAAAATCAGCAGCCTCGGATCCACAGGAGTTATACAACACAGCAGCCTAGCTGCCACTGGAGGGGGTCAGAACCAGGCTGGAGCGCCCCAAAAAAGCTCCATCCTAAAGAGAATTGTCACTATCTGACCTGTCTAGAGCCTTCCTAGAAGCCTCATTCACAGAGTTTGTCCTTATTTGACTTGATTCAAAGTTTACTCAATGAGGAAAGTCTTATCTGCAGGGAATTTTGTAGAAAATAATCAAGGGTGATTGTTTAACACCTTAGCTTCTCCAGGCAGTGATACCAGCTAGAGAAACAAGAGGGAGGCTGGCTAAAAACTTTAAAAGAAAATTTGAGGAATCTGATCTCTATAGTGGGCTTTGAAAAAGCTCCAACACATTCCTGGGTATCTACAAGGAATTGCACATGTGTAGGGCTGTAGGCATATTCAGGAATGACCTGAGAATATTCTAATATCTAACTTCCGACTGATCTTGAGGCTGTGCACAACCAGATCATAAAGGTTAAGGCAGAACTGCTAGAGCACTGACAGAATCTCTTTGTCTCAGTAAAGTGTGGGAAACTTACAGGTTCAAGGAATTTAAGGAAATCTTTGCCCAATCCTTAGCTGACCACTAAGCTAGCCAAGAAGAGACTTAAGTAGCTGCACAGGACAAAAGAATACAGGCCATACAGAATTAGTCCAGGAAAGTCACTAAACAAATAAACAGCAGCAACAACAACTCTGGGGGGAGGGAATCTAATTTCCAGAGTAGCCACATTCTATTACTTAAAATATTTACTTTTTGACTAAAAAGGCATAAGTCAGATGACAGAAAAGTATGGCTCATACACAGAAAAAAAAAAAAGTAGTCAATAGCAAGTGTCTTTAGGGAAGCCCAGATATTGGATTTACCAGACAAAGACTTTAAATCAAATGTAAATATGTTCAAGAAACTAAAGGAAAGGTGTCTAAATAATTATTTAACCATGCCCAGAACACCATTTATAAACTTTCATCACTACGGATTGGTTTGCAAATTCTAGAATTTTACAAATGGAATCATACAATATGTTTTCTTTTTTAAACCTGGCTTTTTATTCAGCATAATTATGTTACGATTCATCCATGTTATTACATGTAGCAAGAATTTGCTTCTTTTTATTGTTGAGTGGTAGTAGTTCATTGTATATAGTTTAGGCTTGGCAAATTCAGCAGGCAAAATTCAACTGGCAAAATGCAACCTGTTGTTAGCCAAATATGACCATCCCATCTGTTTATGTGTCATTTATAGTTGCTTTTATATAACAATACAGCTGATTAGAAACTATTTAGTGCATAAAGCTGAAAATATGCATTGTTTGGTTCTTTACAGAAAAAGTTTGTCTACCCCTGATATATCATCATAGATATATCATTATTTTTAACTCCATTCATCTCCTGGTGGATATTTGATGTGTTTGGTTTTTTTTTCCGTTTTTGAGTTTTACAAATAAAGCTGCTATGAACATTCATGTAATAGCTCTTTGGACGTATACTTTCATTTATCTTGGGAAAATACCTTGAAGTAGAAGGGCTGAGTAATACAGTAAATGTACATTTACCTTATTAATCTTTAGACATTGCCAAACTGTTTTACAAGGTGGTTGTGTTATTTTATGTTCTAACTGGAAGTGTATGAGAGTTCTAGTTGCTCTGCATCTCTGCCAACTCTTGATAAGGTCAGTCTTTTTAATTTTAGCTGTTCCTTGTGTGTATAGTAAAATATTATTGTATTATAAATTGAGTTTCCTTAATGACTATGGATGTTTAGCATCTTTCCTTGTCCTTATTTGACATCTGTATGTGGTAGATTA
>NW_012147841.1:5152829-5161296 GCF_000956105.1 Propithecus coquereli
CTGGTAAAGAATCCCATCAACTTTAGGATATCTGCAAAACATTTTTCTACGTTAAAAAAGAGATGTTTGACTGGCTATGGAATTTTAAGTTGACAGAGATGTTATTCCACTGTCTTCATGCTTATGTTGTATCCAAAGAGATGTCTCTTTTTATTCTTATCTTTGCTCTTCTATATGAAATGTGCATTTTTACTTAGGAGGTTTTTAAGATATTCTCTTTATCGCTTGTTGTGAACAATTGTTTATAATGTGACCTTTTTTTTTTCTATGTTCTATTTGGATAGATTTTATTCTATGTCTTCAATTAATCTTTTATTATGTTGTATCTAATCTACTGTTAATCTCAAGTGCATTTTCTTTATCCCAAACATTGTATTCTCCATCTCTAAAATTTCATTTTGGATCTTTCTCATATCCACAATGTTCTTAACATAATCACATTTTGTTCTATCTTCTGAAACATGGAGAATTTAGTTATAAAACTGCTTTGACATTTTTATATATTAATCATCTGTCAACTCCAGTTTGGTCTTGACTGATTTTTTTTCTTTCTTTATGGATCTTAGATCTTGCTTTCCTGTGTATCTGTTGATTACATACTAGATGGTAGACATTGAGTTTTATCTTGCTAATTGCTCATATTCTTCAAAGTGTTATCGAACTTTGTTTACGAATATAGGTAAGTTGGAAGTAGTATGATTTTTTGAGTCCTGCTTTTAAACTTTGTTTCACAGCAACAGAACAGCTAGTTTAGAGCTAACTTTTGTACTACTGAGACAATACCATTCTTAGTACTCTATTTGGTATTCCATGTGTTGCAAGATTTTTCTGCTTTAGCTGTAGGGATATGGACTAACCTTGTTTGAGCTCCAAGCATTTTTCTGCCTCCTCCATTTGATGCTTACCCGCCTCCTTAGGTCTCCGGTAGTTTTCTCCATATACATACTGATTTGTACTCAGCAGAATATTCAAATAGTACCCAGAGCTTTTTTATTTTTCTTCTGGGCACCTTTCTCTTCGCTGTAGGGTATTCTCTATGAATTCTAGCTACATTGTCATCCTTAGATGCTCACTTTCATCCCCTCAGCTAAGGCAGACTGTTGAGCTCTTTTTGAGTTCCCCTTTTATGCTCAGAAGCTTGGAAACACTTTGGAAATTAAGTAGACACCTCCTTTGTTTCTTACATATACATATAACATATATACAAATATCACATATCATATATATACATGATAGGATTCTATTTATGAAAGTCATTGGTTTTATAAAGCCAAGTTTCAGGATCATAATTAGTTTTAGTGAAGAAGGGAGACAGAATGAAGCAGGTGCAAACAGCTGATGTATGCTGAGTGGTGGTTTTGTGGGTGATTATTCTATTCTTAATATAAAAAACCGAAATAATAAAATAATTAAAAATGAAAGAGGTCCATCCACGGGTGAGTGAAACAAAATAAAAACTAGAAAAAGGAGCTACAACGAGGGAAAAGGAGGGGAGAAGAAAGGGAGAAAAAAAGAGAGAAAAGGAAGAGACAGGAAAAAAACAAATAGCAAAGTGAGATCTCTCACCATAAAAAAAAATGTGCAAAGTCAATTAAAAACATGTGATAGAGAAATTGGTTCTATGAAACAGAGCACTGGGCAGAAATGCAAGAGCTCAGGGAAGAGATGGGAAAACAATAGGAACAAAGGGAATGTGAGCTGGCAAAGCTCAGGAACTCTCAGGAAAAAATTAAAATATTAGAGAAATGGTAGTGAGAATAGAAAAAACAAGGTAGAGTAAACCAGAGAGACTATACACTGTTGAGAACACAGCAGAGTGTAAGATGACAATTAAGGAAAAAAAATAAAAAGGTCAGAGAGAAGAGGATAGATACAGAGGACAAAGAAAGACTTTGCAAACTGTAGTTAAGAAAACAAAAATAATGGATCTTAAAAAAAATGGATCTTAACAAATATTTAGAATGAAATCATGTCATTTGCAGTAACACGAATCGAACTGGAGGTTATTATATTAAGTGAAATAAGCCAGGCACACAAAGACAAATACTGCATATTCTCACTCATTTGTGGGAGCTAAAAACCTTGGTCTCATGGACAGAGAGGACAGAACAATAGATATCAGAGACTGGGAAGGATGGGAAGGGGGATAAAAAGAGATTGGTTATGGACACAAACATGCAGCGAGATAGAAGAAATAAGTTCTAATGTTTGATGACGGACTAGGATGAATATACTTAGCAAGAATATTTTGTATATTTCAAAGTAACTAGAGGACAGGACTTGAAATGATACCAACACATTAAAATGATAAACACTGAAGGTAATGGACAGACTGACTTGATCATTACACATTCTATGCATTTAAAAAACAATCACACATACCTCATTAATATGTAAAATATTATGCATCAATAAAAGAAAAAAAATTAAAATACAAAAGCTTTTAACTCTACTTAAGAGCACATCATGTCTCAGGGAAAACTGGCCAGGAAAGACAACGTAAATAAAGTCAAGTAACCAAATAAGCATACTGAACTTCAAAGATAAAGAAAGAAAGCTTGAGGAGCAAAACAAAATGTAAGCATTTCTAAGGGAGAAAAATATCAGGCTGCACTTGGACTTCTCCACAGCAAAAGTCAATGCTAGCATAAAGTGAAGTAACCTCTGTAAAAAAAGTCAAAGAACAAAAAGTGTGACCACAGATTTTATACCTATTCAGAGTGAATGTAAGTTCATTCTGACATATCAAACATCAAATTCTTAGACAATGTTGTTCCCATGAGAGGTTTACTTTTTTTTTAATTTCAAAATATTATGGGGATACAAACGTTTTTGGTTACATGGGTTGCTTTTGTTAGGCTTCAGTCAGGGCGATTTATAAGTGTGCCCATCACCCAGATAGTGTTCATTGTACCCGTTAGGTAGGTTTTCACCCATCCCCTTCTTCCTCCCTTCCCCTTCTTAATTTCCACTGAGTTTTACTTCCCTCTGTGCACGAGTGTGCTCATTGGTTAGTTCCAACTTAATAGCAAGGACATGTGGTGTTAGCTTTTCCATTCTTTAGATACTTCACTTAGGATAAGGGTCTCCAGTTTCATCCAAATTGTTGCAAAAGGCTTTAATTCATCCTTTTTTATGGCCGCATAGTATTCCATAGTGCATAGATACCACATTTTACTAATTCACTCATGAATTGATGGGCACTTGGGTCAATTCCACATCTTTGTAATTGTGAATTGTGCTGCAATAAACATTTGCATTCTAATAAAATTACTTCTTTTCCTTTGGGTAAATACCTAGTAGTGGGATTGCTGGATCAAATGGTAGGTCTACTTTTAATTTTTTGAGGAATCTCCATACTGTTTTCCATAGAGGTTGTACTAATTTGCAGTCCCACCAACAGTGTATAAGCGTTTCTTTCTCTCTGCATCCACACTAGCATCTATTGTTTTTGGATTTTTTAATAAAAGCCATTCTAATTGGGGTAAGGTGATATCTCATTGTGGTTTTACTATGCAACAGCGCATGAGAGAGCTTTATGAGGATTCTCATAAAGAAAGAATTTGAACCAGACAAATGGGAAATGAAAATGAATATAAAAGAACTGTTGATGAGTACTGAATCTTTGCCGGTTGATCTATCTAAAACACTAAAATAAGAACGGGGATAGGATGACAGAGCAGAGAGTGTATGTTATATACCATGGCAGTATAGAAAAATATTACAGCAACAAAATTTAGGAGTGGAAGGAGAAAAGAATTTTAAGTAAATTATTTTTTCTCATTTAAAATAACTGTGGTGGGAGGTGTCAAGCTGACAAGTCAATTAATAAAGGATCAAAATATTCCAAACCACAAATTTGAATACTAAGAAAGATAATTTAATTGATTAAAATCAGATGGTGGAGGAAAAAGAAGGGAAGAAGACAGGGAATTGTGTACAGTAAAAAATTAAGAGAAACTAGGTAAGTAAGTAAATAAATAATAATAGACTAAACAGACTATGATAATGAATAATAATGTCATATCAAGAGAGGGCTAAATTTACTTATTAAAATAATAAGGGTTTTTAAATCAGATCACATTAAAACCCAATTTAATGTTATATACAAGAGCCACACCTAAAACAAATGAGTCATAAAGGCTGAAAATAAAAGAATGGATAAACATATACCAGGCCAGTGAAAACAAAAGAAAGCAGGAACTGTAATCTTACTATTTGGAAAATTGAACTTAGGCCCCAAAGCATTAAATAAAGAAGGGAATATTTTAATTGTAAAATGTATAATTCGGGCCAGGCGTGGTGGCTCACGCCTGTAATCCTAGCACTCTGGGAGGCCGAGGTGGGTGGATTGCTCAAGGTCAGGAGTTCGAGACCAGCCTGAGCGAGACCCCGTCTCTACTAAAAAATAGAAAGAAATGATCTGGACAACTAAAAATATATATATAGAAAAAATTAGCCGGGCATGGTGGCGCATGCCTGTAGTCCCACCTACTCGGGAGGCTCTGCCTCAGCAGAAGGATTGCTTGAGCCCAGGAGTTTGAGGTTGCTGTGAGCTAGGCTGACGCCACGGCACTCACTCTAGCCCGGGCAACACAGTGAGACTCTGTCTCAAAAAAAAAAAAAAAAAAAAATGTATAATTCGTAGTAGTTGTGAATACCTGGACATCAAATAATGAAGCATCAGTATTCACAGAGTAAAAAATATAGCATAAGGTCAAAAGATAGACATAGTTTCTTATATAATGGAATATAAAAATAACTGAGATTTGTAGTAGAAGATTTTAATCACTATTTCATAATTCATGACAACTGACTGGAAGTAAAAACAGAAAATGATTTAGAACACCTAAGTAACCACCTAACCACACACTCACATATGCAGACACACACACAGCTACTAAAAACATGATATTTTCTATTTCCAAATGCCTGTGTAATAGTAACAAAAATTAACCATATACCACACCATAAGGAAAACCTAAATAAATCCTAAAAAGTGGAAACAGCACAGACAACATTCTGGGATCCCAAGGTGATAAGACTAAAAATCATAACGAATGGAGAAAACCTAGGGAAAAGGGTGGAAAAAACAACTAAGCAAAAAGAGAAAATACAAAACTTTATCCCAAGAACTCTTGGGTCGAGAGAATATCCAAATGGAAATTGTAGAATACCTCGAAAAAATGATAATGAAAATACTACATGTTAGACCTATTGAATACAGCTAAAATTCATGCTTTATGAGTTTTACACTCAGGTGAAAATTCATGGCCTTAAATATGTTAGTAGTCAGTAAAAAAGAAAATAAATGAAATGAGTACCCAACTGAAGATATTAGAATAATAATAACAAAATTAACTCAAGAAAATCACAGGGAAAATTAACTTTAGAGGCAGAAATTAATTACTTAAGAAGCAGAAAAAATAATACTAATAAGTATATACAAAATCTGTTTTTTGAGTTAAAAAGGTAAAATAGATGCAAATATGCCATATGAGAAATGATAAGGAGAAATTAGCTATAGAGGAAATAAAAAGAATATTAAAAGATAATCAATTCAAATCTATACAAATATATTTGAAATATTCTTCCAAATAAATATAATTTACCAAACTGACTCTAGTCAGAGAGAAAAAAAGTCCCTAAAATATCTCATTACCATATATTTAGAAATTTATCAAAGAGCTCCCAACCAGTAAAATACTAGACCCAGACTTTTTCACAGGGTAAATTGATCTACCTTTCAATAAATAAATAAATTCAGTGCCATTTCAAAAATTCTAGAGCATACAAAATGACAGAAAGCTTCCGAATTCTTTTTATGACTTAGGCATCTCATTAATACCAATAAAGAACAAAGTTATTAAATAAAAAGAAAACTATAAATTAACCAGTATTATGAATATTGGTGCAAACTATTACCAAGGAGAATGCAGTAATAACTTATATATAAAATCTCTAGAAGGATATATTTTCTGTGAGGAGGAGAATTGAATAGTGGAGAGACACTGGTTTTTTTTTTCATGTTTTGTGAACTCTGAATCAAATGAAAGGATTAAGTATTCAACAACTAAATTCTCCTCCTCAAAAACGTGGGGAATGAAAATCAAACTTGTGCTTTTTTTAAACATAAATATTTTTATGCAGATAGCATTAAAAGCTTTCTGTAAATATTTTTGCTGACCAGCATTAATGAGGGATGAGCCCTGCATTTGTGCACATCTTAATTGGTTCAGTTAACTTTAGATATGCTACATTCTAGCTCTTGAATTATTGCCCTCAATTTGCAGATGAAAAAATGAAGGACAGAGAAAACAACAAAGCTGAGAGCAGGACATAAATATTTTCCTACAGACCCTTTATCACTTACCATTCTACCTACCATCCAAGTACTAAGCAGGCCCCACCCTGCTTAGCTTCTGAAATCAGAGGAGATAGGGCATGTTCAGGCTGGTATGGCCCTAGACTCACCATTTTGACTGCTGCTTAGTATCAGAAACCTGGGCAAGTTTCCTAGCTTTCTCCTTTAAAAAATAATATTGTTGAGGTTATTTTCTTTTTAAAATTAGGGTAATGAAAAAAAATTTTTGAAAGCTTTTAAAAAGATTCAATTAGATGATAGATATAAAATGATTAACAGTACACCCTCATTAAGTAGTGGATCTTATCTGCCTATGCAGATAAGGAAGTCAGCTTTTGTACTGAGACATTAGCTTTTGGAAAGATTCCTTCAACAAGTATTTATTAGACACCTACTTTGTAGTAGGTACTATCCTAGGCCCAGAGGATACAGCTTTGACTGAAACAAACAAAAACTCATGAAATAGAATTCCTTAATATAAGTGATATCAGTCAAGCTTACTATTTTAAAATTTCTACAGTATTGGGCTACACAGCATGGAGAGACCCTTTCACTTCTCCAGCCACCTCCATCATCTTCAGAGGAGTCCAGGGCACTGGTTCAGACCTCAGTGGTTGTACTTCTGACCTTCAGACCCTGGAGTGTCATTTGTCACAGCGCCTTTCTGGAGTCGCTGACACTCTGATTCTGCTTGTCCTAAAAGCCAATCCCGCATGCAACTTAACTTCCCAAGGGTGTACTTTAAGAACAATGTGTCTCTACCATAGAGTAAACCTCATTTTAAACTATAACAAGGGGAAATAAAAATTAAGCATACTTTCTGGCCATTCGGTGTTTGCAATACTGGATAGATGCTATGAAAGGAAGAATAGTTACTTGAAATGAACTCTGGATTCATTAGGTTAATCAGTTGCTGGGATGCAAAATACCACCTCTTGTCCAGAAAAACATTACGATTCTGTAACTTCCCTTGCATGTTTCAGTTGTGCAATTTAAATTATTCTTAAACTTAACCAGGATGACAGAGTGTGCCTTACTCAATACTTCTTTCTTGAGACTCCTTGACATTTCGTTTGTATAATTTAATCGACAAGGATAAATTGAGTTGGAAAAAAAGTTTTATTTCCCTATTCAGGGAGCATCCAGATTTAGGTCAGTGGTAAAGAAAGCACTCAACTGTGTAACAAGTGTGCTTTTCCAACCTGTGCAGTAAAGGAGGAATTCCTGAAACACAGTATTGACATTGTCTTGGGTTATTATGCATAAAAGTGAACTCACGTCCGGTTCCTTATATGATCTCAGGCATTATCAGATAAGGAAGTACCTAGATTCCCAAGGCACATCTGTAGAACTTACTTATGAGGAACAAAAATGACAAACATGATGGTAACACTTCCCCCAAACCCTGAATGCAACAATCCTAAGCTCAACACTTACCCATGAGTGCATTCTTTTTTTTTTTGAAAAAGTAGTGAGAAATAAAAATTCTGGCACAGAAATTATTAGTCATGGTCATTTCCAAGGAGTGTACTGCCAGCCCTTTTTCCTTAAGTAAATTACTCTGAGTGAGTTCTCTGTAAACAATTACAAAGATGCTTATCTTTGGTCAAAGTTTCCTTTCCCTGATTCAAATTTTGCCATTGAAATGATCTTGTCCACACAGAAACCAGCAATCTCCTATTATGAGGGTAACATATCTTTTGGATTCCTGTCCATCACTCCAAAAGGCAAAACTTTGCTACAGACTTTGGATACATATTAAGGTAGCATTTTAATGAAGTAAAGTTTTCTCCCTCCCTGTTCATTTCAGGCTTACACAATATAGTTGAGGAATCAAATCAGCTTGGTATAACTAGATGAAAACTGTCCCTGGTCCACTAAGTGGTCTAGAAAATTTTACTCTGCACTAAGCAGAAATTTGCTTTTAAAACTGAAGCCTGGGGCGTGTCAATTTTGTTTACTTTTTCAAAGAACCAACTTTTTGTTTTATTAATCTTTTGTATAGTTTCCCTGTTGCCAATTTCATTAAGCTCTGATTTGATCTTAATAATTTCCCTTCTTCTGCTGGGTTTGGGGTTGGTCTGTTCTTCTTTTTCCAGTTCT
>NW_012147841.1:5163336-5163864 GCF_000956105.1 Propithecus coquereli
CATCATAAGGCCAAATGATTTTTCATGTGTCAAGATTAAACAAGAACTATTAAGCATGCTCTAGATTAAGCAAGAATATTTTGCATTTAAGGCAAATACGGGTTAAATGAGAAGTTGGGCAACATTTTGGGTAAAGTCAAAAACATTTATTCTAATAATGATAAAATCTTGGTAATATATCGATTCTTCATTCTAATGACTGAAGGCTTGAGTTGAGTGCCTACAAGTTGTACTTTAAAAAGCCAAATCCAATTTGTATAGTCAGGATGAGAGTACTTCCTCTGTTAATAATAAAGAAATATCACCAATCAAAAGGTTAGGCAACAGTAAGTTACCAACGATAGGAATGTTAGCTTTTTGACTGAATTTCTGATTCCTACAGAAGTAGTTATAATCTATTTGATTACATACATTGAATAAACACAGCATGATATTTTACTAAATATGTTAACTAGATCTTTCTGCATATAATTGCAATGGAAATTAGATCCCAGAAACAAAAGATATTTATATTCTTATTACTGGTTT
>NW_012147841.1:5166023-5167255 GCF_000956105.1 Propithecus coquereli
AAACAATTGTCTGTGTCCTATATACATCATAAATTATTCATGAAACTCACCATGAATTATTCATGGTCTCACTGAATACTTCTCAGTGTAATAAAATAAAGGATTTAGTCTGGTAATGTGGCTGAATGGCAAGAATTGTAGTTTCTTTTTGAGTTGATAATTTGAAAAGAAAAATTTAGGGAACTGAACTGAACTGCAGCTTTCAAACTCTTTGTAACTATAACATATAGAAAGTTCATTATTTTGACAGTAGACTTAGCTACTTGGCCATCCAGAGTAGACTGGCCCACGTGTGGTTGAGGTATAAGATATGAAATTTAAGTTCTTGGCTGTTTTGTTTTTTTTAAGTCATTTGCTTTGTTGATGGTAGTACAGGGCCTCACTGAATTAAAACCAGAAATGACCTCCTACCCATCATTAATCCATCTATCCATTTATTCATTCTTCGTCTAAACATTAGTGAAGTCCCTTTAATGTGACATGCACTTTGCTGATGTGACATGCCTCTTTAAAATACAAAGGTGAACCAGAAAGACAAAGTCCCTGACCTCAGAGGACTTACAGTCTAACCAGAAGAACCATACAATAAACAAATGGATAAAATGAAAAGTAAATGTCCTAAAAGAAATTAACAGGATGATGTAAAAAAAAAAAAAAGTAGCCATTTGTTGGGTGGGGACAAGGATACTTCTGATAGGTAGTCCAGGAAGCTTCCTTGAGTTGTGACCTCAGGGAGTAGACAAAGCCAGCCAGAAAGAGCTGGAGAAAGAAATTTCCAGACACAGAAAACCACAAGAGCTTAGAGAAAAATCATGACTTAATATTAAATGAAATAGGAATGCTAAACTGATTTATTCATACTGTGAGACACAGTCAAAATAAATGAATTGGATTGATATGCATCAACATGGATAAATCACAAAAAACACTGTGAGTAGATAAAGCAAGCTACAACATCATGCTCATCTCAATACAATTTATAGAACTTTTAAAAACACAAAACAATGGTATGTATTTGTTATATGCATGTACATACGGTATGAAACATATATGATGATATATAACAATTTCAGGATTTTGCTTTCTTCTGGAGAGAGAGAGGGACAGAACAGAGAGCAGGACTTTACCTAAAATGCTTGTTTTTTAAAAAAAATTTGAAGCAAAAATTTAAAGTGGAAGGATGATGACCTACGTGTCTAAGTTTTTACAATTTTCTGTATATTTTAAAGTTT
>NW_012147841.1:5169174-5177008 GCF_000956105.1 Propithecus coquereli
ATAAAGAAAGAACTTGGATGTTAATGGAAGAAAATATCTTGGAAATCCTGCCATTCTTTGATGAACTTCAATTTGTTTACACAATTGGAAGCTGTTGGGGTTTTAGGGGGTCACTAAATAAACTCCCTCTCTCCCAACCAAGTGTAGAACACATTTAGAGTTAAGTGCAGGAGTCAGAAAGATGCAGCACAAAATATCACTTGTTCTGTTGAATTGATAAAGTTGACTATAGAATATGCCTTTAGTCGGCAGGGAAACAGGTTGTTAATCCTTTATCCTATAATTAAATTTACCTCCTTCCCTAGTATTGGCAAGATGGACAATCACAAGCTTCCCCTACAGGAGCAGATTTCTAAAAGCACAGATGGAAGCAGAATAGAAAACACTCTCTCAGCCACCTGGCAAGTCTCAAGAAAATAGGTTGAATGGAGCATGTGGCGATCTGAAACCAATTTTTGAAACTCCCCAACCAGCTTTTAGTTTCTCCTTCCTTCAGAGGAAGGAGTAAGAAGTGGGGAAAGAAAATGGTAGTCTAGGCAAAGTCCTTCCACATGGAATAAACATCCCTCCTTCTCCCCAACAAGAGTTTCCTACAGGCCATGCACCATATTGCCTTTCACAATCAGGGAATGATGAGTTACTGCCTCATTAGAAGGTCACATGCATTTATGTCCCTCCAGACTATGTCCCTTGGAGTCGGGGGTCCTGATTCTCTCTTCTTTTCCCTCAGCTCTGGGCAGATTACTCAACAGCATACAGTGCACACTGACATGAAAGTGATTTTATTCCTGAATAAAAAGGATATGGCAAAGAACAGAGATGGAGGAATTTGTCCTTGCTTGTCCTGCCAGGAGGGAAAGAACTAATCTTAACAAAACAGCTCTCTACTTTCAAGGCTTTCCCTTGGCATTGGAGGAGGCCTCTCACTTATTTTTATATTCATTGAGAGCTTTCAAGAAGGAGCATGTTTCTTTTCCCTTTGTATGTGAAGACAGCATTTCAGTTTTACACGATTCTTTTTAAAAGGGACACAAGAAGATAGATATAAATGTTTAAAACCTGCCAATTTCAACGTTTGAAGCTTCCCTGCAGTTTGCTATGCTGAAGTAATTGATATCAATGGATTGCAAGCCGGCTACATTCTGGAGAAAGGATGCTTGTCTATTAAGACATTGTTTCTCTGTGTTGGTTAAGCCATCTGACTTCAGCTTTATCTTAATCATGTTCCAGAACTGATATTCTGTAAGGAAGGTTATAATTCTAAAAGTGCTTTAATAAGAAACAGGAAAAGAATCAGTGTTTTGATCAAGAGTTACTTGGAATTTTCCTTTGTGAAGATATGATCTTTAAGTTTCAAGATTTTGGAAATAACTATCAGGCAAGGATAAACATGGATTATTTCTATCCCCTGAGGATCAAATGAGAAAAATAGAAATATTACCGTGATACATCAATCGGTATCAACTTAAAGAATGAGAATGTGAAAGAGAAGCTCAATTCCAATCCTTGTATTATAATCACAACCCGTATTTCATGATATCTAGGCAGAGAGAGAAAACCTGATTATTTTGATATAAAAAACAGGGTTTTTTTACAGCTTTCTTTTTTCCTTCCAATTTTCTTGCCCAACGATTGAAGTGATAGGGAGATAAATTTTTTTTTTGCTAATTTCCTGAATCTTAGTCAATAAAGAAATGTGATTTTCATGTTTGTGATAACTACGTTTAGGGATTAAAAGAGTGTCAACTCTTTTGTAAAATAAATATCATTCATTATCCTGCTTGACTCTCTCCCTTTCTCTCTCATATACACACACACACACACACACACACACACACACACACGCACACAGGCAAACAACACCAAAATATATAAATTGTTACCATGAGTATAAAATGGCTTTTATTTTACTTATATCCAACAAAGTATTCTCCATTTTGTTTCCATGGTACGTTGTATTAATCCAGGCTCATGGCATTCACACAAATACCAGGAAGATCTGCACTATGTCTCCTGATGTCACATTATGCTTTTACTAAGGATGAAAAATCAGAACTTGATATATGGCATTAGTTCATTCATCAATTAAATAAGCTTCATCTAAAATGCTTCGGTAAGTTCTAATTGCCCATTTATAAACAGTCTTTGGCAAAAGCAGCATCTCGGATGACAGGCATTAATGACTTACTAGAAGTAGAAAAGAAATTCTGATCTTTTAAATGATTTAAAAGCAAACAAGTCTCAGGGTTTCCCCAGAAAAAGAAATACGATCTGCTTTAATGTTTTCTGTACTGACTAATTGTTTTAACTATAAGAAAACATTGATTTGGATAATTCAGAGTCACTTAAGTCATGGGTACTTCCCCAGGCCAATTAAGCCTGGGAATTTAGTTGGGATACAATATAATAAGTCGTCTATTTTTCTGTGGTGCTGCTCCATCTTCTCTAGGGTCTTATTTGTTTCTAGCTACCAGATGATCCTAATTAATCTTCGTTCCCAACTTGTGCCCACAGAGACCACATGCCACAATCTGAACAGCTTCCTAAACCGTGTGACTATTAAAGAGATTTCCCCTGCACAGCTGGGAGGCTTCAGCCTCTTTTTTTCTACCACTGGCACTCTTGCTCTTGCCTGAGGGGAAAGCTCTTGACCACAGTACTGTCTCTTTGCCTTTGGGACAATAACAAGGTCAAGGATGCAGCCGAGATGGCCTCCTCATCTTTAATTTCACCCAGGTAAGCGCAGGTTCCTTCTCTTCCTGCAACCAACAAAAGAAGACCTGGGAAAAGTTAACCTGCTTGGCTCAAATGAGACTGAGTAGTATCTTGAAGCAATTACTCCACTCTTCTTACTTACCAGTGGTGGGATCCAGAAGATCCCTGAAAACTATTATTTTTCTTCCTTCCTCTATCTGGATACTTCCCTAGAGTTCAGGAAGCTGTTTTGATATAATCAAAACAGGCTATTATCTCTCTTTGAAGCAATGTATTACTCCAGCTAAGAGAAAACAAATTCTTTAACAGAGATGTCATTGATTCTCTAAAGAAGGGTCATGTCTTCCTAATGTTCTTGAATAACAGGAAGATTATATTTGCTACACTTCACTAGCAGTGAAGATTGTTTGAAGATTGGAAATGCTCTCTCATACTTACAGAAGGTGTTCCAGTAGCGGCTCACATAACACCATGCCATTTATGACTCAAAGAACTCACAATGAAGAAACAGAGAGACAGTAGTCTAGATGGGCTTGTATTTTATTAATTTTTACTTTTTATTTCAGAGTATTATGGGAGTATGGACACTTTGGTTACATAAATCGCCTTTGCACTGCCCGACAAGTGTGTCCAGCCCCCAGTCAGCACACACCACGTCCATTAGGTGTGGATTTACCCATCCCCTCCTCCCCCATCCCACCTGCCTGACACCCTATGAATGTCACTTCCCATATGTACACATTAGTCTTGATAGATTAGTACCAATTTAATGGTGAGTACATGTGGTGTTTGTTTTTCCATTCTTGTGATACTTCACTTAGTAGAATGGGCTCCAGCTCCATCCAGGATAATACAATAGGTAGTTCATCATTTTTTATGGCTGAGTAGTACTTCATGGTGTACATATACCACATTTTGTTTATCCACTCATGTATTGATGGGCACTTGGGTTGTTTTCACACCTTTGCAATTGTGAATTGTGCTGCTGTAAGCATTCGGGTGCAGATGTCTTTTTTACAGAATGTCTTTTTCTTCCCTTGGGTAGATACCCAGTAGTGTGATTGCTGAATCGCATGGTAGTTCTACTTTTAGTTCTTTGAGGTATCCCCATACTACTTTCCATAGAGGTTGTACTAGTTTGCAGTCCCACTAGCAGTATATGAGTGTTCCTATCTTTCTGCATCCATGCCAACATTTATTGTTTGGGGACTTTTTGATAAAAGCCATTCTCACTGGAGTTAAGTGATATCTCATTGTGGTTTTGATTTTCATTTCCCTGATGATTAGAGATGGGCTTGTATTTTAGTCAGTTTTAGGAACACTCACTGAATTGCAGAGAAATGTCTTTAAATGGGTAATTGAAAGTCCTGGATTTGAATATACT
Organism: Propithecus coquereli; assembly: GCF_000956105.1. NCBI lineage: Eukaryota > Metazoa > Chordata > Mammalia > Primates > Indriidae > Propithecus > Propithecus coquereli. The sequence goes on from NW_012147841.1 coordinate 5,173,274, forward strand.
CTGGGTTCAGAGAAAACAATTCAATTCGGATGCTAAGATGCTATCATATGTTTGAGTTACCACTATAAGATATCCATATGTTTTTATTCATTACTCATATTTGTTACAATTTTTGATCTTATTAAATTTATTTATTTTAACATTATTAAATTACTCCGATCTGATGTGTCAAAGTTTGAAGTTTATTAACACTATTTCTTAGTGATCTTGTTGATATTAATAGTATGAGTACTGCCATTCATTAACAGCATTTCTTATTAACCTTGCTAGTGCTACAACTGCTAATTAAAGCAAATATTTATTGTATTCACATTATACACTCAGCTAAACACTTTATGTGCATCATCACTTAATTCCCACAATAACTTTTAAGGTAGGTACTGTTATAATACTTATTTTACAGGTGAGAACTGTGCAACTCACAACTATTATGGTCACATAGCTATAAAGAAGTGAAACAAAATCTTAGACCCAAGTTTATCTGCCTGACTCCATATTCTGAGCTCTTAAACCATTAGATGGCACCTGCATTTTAATGTACATATTATGTATGGAAAAAATTAATAGGTTTAGTTAAATGTATCTATCTATTAATATGTACATACATGAATAATAACATTTCTTTTCACCTTGATTCCAGGATCTGAGGTATTGTTTTATGTATAGTTGCTATATTTGCCACCCATAAAATTGAACCAACAATCAGTCTTTTTTTAATAGGTAAACTTAAACCCTAATTGCATGCAAAGATCAAGATTTTGTACGATAAAAAGACCAATTAATTTTCACTTAATTTTGTGTCATTTTTTTTCTACTACTAGTAACAGATAACACATGAAGAAGAAAGAAAGATAGAACATGAAGAAGAAAGTCACACCCTTACATTGTCTTTGAAGATTTCCATTGTATCTTTTCCCTTTTCCGTCTCCCTTCAAATTCCTTTGGCTATCTTATCTAAATATTCTTAATTGCACAAATGTAAAAAGAATTAGCAAATGTCAACAGTAGCTTTAAGTATGTTCCCAGCTCTTAGTTCTTAGCACTCTGCCTGGCACATAGTTGATCCATAAATATTTGTTAACATTTTATGGAAGCATAATCTAAACATGGAAATAAACCCTTCTATCACAATTGTAAATAGACAAAAGTCAATCTCTTTTAGGAAAACACCCTAATATTTATTTAAATATGCTTATTCATTTATAGTATTTTTTAGAAGTAGTTTAAGTAAATATCTCTAAATAAAAATTTAGAGACAGTAACCAATTTATTTTATTCTACCACTTTGCCTTCAATTAATGTATATGCAATATAATTTTAAGGTAGTCAATGAGCAATAATTCTGGCTCCCTTGTTAGCATAAATCTACTTCATTGAAACTTATGAGAATATGCCCAAAGTTATTTTATTTGAATTTATTTGAAAGTCACAATGAATTCTATTTAGTTTAAAGATTGAACATTTGGATACTCTGATTTTTCTGTCATATACACATCCCATTTTTGGTCTTCACGTACCATTTTTTTCCCTTTAGCTAAAGACCACAAATGGAAAAGGCAAAAATACCGTGAGAACAGCGGTTTTCTTGTGGTATTTCCAGCTCGTTGGAAGTGGAGTATACTGGAAATCACAGGAGACAGGCCTTTCCCAGGGGGCTCTAAGTCCAGCAGCACTAATCCAAGAGGTTTGATTTATTTAAAGCAATCCTTTTAGGATCATCCGTCACTAGTCTCAAGACCCTGAACAAAAACCCTAGCAATCCAAGCAATTATACACGAGTTCTGACAGTTTTCTCCCCCTATGTGGAGTTATTGTCCAAATGCACAAACATTTTCCTTTCAACAAATATGCAGTGGGTTTTCACAACTCTGAAAGATGGGTCTCCAAGTATAGGTTCCCTTTTGATGTTCTGTGTGGAGGCTTGGATAACTTCCTGATCCCAGAATGGAAAATGAACTCTCTTTCAAATCATCAGCATTTTAATTCCTTCCTCTTTCAATTTAATTATTGTGAGATGACACCATCACCACTAAGACTAGGTCAAGACATGCCCAACAATTTGAAACACCAGGGATGTGAGTAATACATTTGGAGTGTCTTAGTCACAGGTATTTCTTCCAGTTTTTTTTTTTTTTCGAAGCATGTTTTTATTTTGGCCAAAGGGTAGCAATTGAAGGCCAAAAACATGTAGATGGTAAGAAGGAAATCAAATTTATTTTAATAAATATTTCCCAAGCACCTACTCCGGCAAGTTCTGGTGATTCTAAAATGAATAAGACAAAAGTAGATGACATTTGTGAATACGTATTGTTTTCCAGGAGGTCTTCTAGGCCCCATACATATATTGTCCCGTAGAAGTCTAATAAGAACACTGACATTTTCTCATGCTTACCCTATTTGACAGAGATTGAATGCAAAGAAGTTAATTAACTTGCTTCAAGCCACACAGAAAATGGTAGCACTAGATTCAAACCTTGTCATCCATCTTTAGAAACTATGTTTTAAATCATACACTCCTATAAAATATTGATATTCCAAGGTGAGAGATTTGCAAACTAATAGCACAATATAACATGATACAAGCAATAATTAGAGTAATTGCATATGAAGTAGCATTTTGATAGAGTGGAAAGTAAAGGAAAGAGTCAAGGGAGACTTCAAAGAAGAAATGATATTTTAGGGGAGATAGAAAGGTGGAAATGGAGTTCACCGAATAGAACAGCTTAGAGCACGGTAGAGGGAGAGGACAGGGAAGCTCCTTCCATGAGAGATATATTAATAGCATGTGCAATGCATGGAGGCATGGAATAGCAGGGTGATGTTCTAGAAACCACCAATGATGTGGCATTTCTGAAACACCAAGCATCCATGTGAAGGGATGTGGCAGGAAGTGAGTCTACGGATGTAGGCAGTGACAGTTCCCAGGGGAACTCATATGACATGCTAAGGAGACTATATTTTATCCCGGAAACCAGTGTTTTTTGAGGTTGCTTTTCAATATCCCTGTACAGACACAGAGGGAAATAAAGCCTGAGGTTGTGACACTGTAGCCTACATAGCCTAAAGTCTTCACGTGGTAAAAAGTTTTGAAGCTGATGGTTTTGTTTAGATTGATGTGAGTTTGCTTTCAATTACACAACACAGTCATGTTTATTTTAATATTTAAATGTTTTAAATTACTTCTAAATCAAGAAAATCAATGCCTTAGGATGACTTGCATGTTTCATTTGTGAAAAAGTGTCTTTTGACATACCTTGTGTTTGGGAAGCTCACCTGAATATGTTGGAAGGGCAAAAGGCAAGGTGATGATATAATCATATTTGTCTCTTTAAATGACAATTTTGGAGGGGCAGAGAGAAGGGAAAAGTCCTCCAGACCAGACTAGAGTTGATGAGGGCCACATCAAAGCAGTGACAGAAGTGGTGAAGAAGAGGGAAGCGATTTTAGAAACATGTTAGGATAATTAGCATGGGATAGTTATCAAATGAATGTAAGGGATAATAGGAAGAACAAGATAAGGATAGGGCAAGCTCATCAAAAAAGATGGAAATATAGGAAGAAGAAGGGCTTTCCTACAACTTTCAAGAACTTCATTATAAGGAAGTCTCAAGGCAGAGACTCTATATCCATGACAGTTAGAAATATAAAATTCTTGACATTTTCACATTCAACAAAATCTCACTATATATTTCTTGATTCTTTTTCATAGATTTTGAAGGTTTTCCTCTTGAAATT
>NW_012147841.1:5177638-5196456 GCF_000956105.1 Propithecus coquereli
AATGTTAGCTATTATTATTTCACTGTAATTCAGCAAAGATATATATATATATGTATGTATATATATATATAAAACAAACCTGTCTTGACTCTACCATAATGTATTTGTTTCCTACAATTTTCAAGAACTTTATTACAGAGAAGTATCAAGGCAGAGACTGTATAGTTAGCAGAGCTCTTTAACATACCTTATTGATTTCCTGTTGATCCACACAATAACTCTATGATAGAAGATATTTCTCCTCCATGGCGATGAGGAAACTCTTAAAGGTCACAAAAGTTTTAAGGCAAAGACTTGCACCTTCAGCTAAAAGCATCTGAATTCCAAATTTGATGCTTTTTCTGATTTATCATGCTGCCTTTGGGGACAGAGTCCATACCCAGAATAAGCTATTGCATCAAATAGCTTAGTAAACTGTGAACGCTGTCTTTATATTTAGGAAAGTATTTATTCTAAACAGGAAAATAATCTATCTGATGCATCCAGGGCAGTCCACATGTCCATAACTGAAATATCTGTCTCCTGAACTGTGAACGGGGGAGAGTAAAGAGACAACTAAAATAATGTATATAATGTAGCAGGTGCTTGATTTATTCCTGTATAAAATTTCAGGAGGATTAAGGAGGCTTACTGTGAAAGTGGTGTCAAAAATAATTATGACACCTGTCTCAAAACAGACATTCTTCAGACTTCCTCCTATCTGGTGGGAGTTTTCTTGGAAGCCTGCTCTCATCACAGAAAGGTGTTATGAGAGAGAGATTTTTCTCTGAGCAGCCAAGTAGTACTGAAATTCCCAGAGGAAGAAAGTGTGTTTAAAGGTTTTCTTGGTTGTTAAGGAGTAACTGAAACCTTCTTACTGAACATAAATTAGCTCTTTCCATCTTTCTTGTTCCAGTTTGTCATGTTAACCTTTTTACTATAAATTGAATCTTTCAACTGAATCACGCATGACAAAAAAATTACTTTACGTTTAAATCATTATTAATCATTTAGAATTTCAATTACATAAAAAGTGCTATATTTTGCCTTTAGTACCCAGACTTAGCCATTTCTTTCTAAAATGTTTTCCATATTTCCAACTTATTGAGGAAATTTAATCATCAAGTTTAAAATATTATACTCAAATTAAAAGTTTAAGTCAAAACCTAAATTCTCTTTGGAAGCTTCCACATGCAGTTGGAAATGTTTCCATTTATTATGTAGATTCCCAATACCTGAGTGAATTTCAATTTAGCTCCCAAAGAAACCTAATTTACAGAGAAAAATTAATAATTTCAGTTATTAACCAATTTCAAAATCCCAATTAACATCCCAATTTTGGCTTCCGATGAGTACTAAGACTCTGTTGAGGTAAGTTCTCCCTTACCACAGTAAACAGTAATCTCAGCTTGGCTTATTAATATGTTGTTTTGCTGGTATTGTGGGGAGTCAGCATTTTGAAACTTATAAAATTAAGACTCAGAGAAAGTGCAATGAAGGTACTATATCACCTCGAGATTGTTAAAAATATGAATTCCTAGAAGTAATCCTGGGGAATCTGAATTTGTAAATAATCAGGATTATTCCAAAATGAGTGCTCCATGCACTATGCCTGAGAAACACTGGGTCTAAGCAGGCATAAATATATAAAAGAACCAACTCTTTCCTTTGCAAGATGTACAAATTTCAATAATTATAAAATTAAAAACCTCTTACCATAGTCCAAGAATATTAATTCTTACACATTTGTGTAACTTTTTCCTTCTCTTTGGAAACCTCAAAACACCACCTTTAGTCACTCAAAGCTCAATACATTGTTAAAACTGAAAAACACTAGAATGTTAAAAATAAAACAATTATCATCATCTTATTTCAGACAATGTATGAATGTCTGTGTATGTTAAGTGTGTGTATGTGTGTGTGTGTATAAAAATATATACACATGAGATCATCTGGACTTTGTCCTTAATGAGACATGTACCAATGGAAAATTAACTGTTTATTATTTTTTTAGCACCAATACTTGTCAATCCAGTAGTGTCCTTTAAAAGAAATACAGTGAAACTTTCTCTTATCAACATTTTGCTATTCATCTTGTGTTAATCAGGCCATGGGGGTCCATCAATCAAAGACTGTCCTGGGTTTGACTCTCAACTTGACTTTATTTTATCTCCCTGGCTCAGTTTTCTTATCTTTAAAGTGGGAGAAATAATCACTACAGGACTGTTTACAAGGTTGAATTTGTAACATAATAAATACATAGTGGACACTCGGCATGTTAATTTTATCGTTCTTTCTTACCTTGATTTCCCTTGTCTGTAAAGGAAAAGTAAGAATTTGGTTTTCTTTTCCCAAAACTGTTACAAATATGATATGAGGGTAAACTTATTAATTGTTGAAACATTTATGCTATCTAACTTCAGATGTCCAAGGTTTTTGTTGTTGTTGGAGGGGGTGTTATGTGTCTGCAGTCTTACTTCTTTACATGAAATCTATTAGCCTGAGTCTTTTAAACTTTATTTCAATCATTCTTCCCAAATAACACTATTTGTTAATCCAAAATTATTTTATATCTCTTAGAGTGGGTTTTGTTTATGAACTCTCAAAACATTGAAGAAATAAGGTAGCTTTGATAATGTTCTGTATTCACGTTAAGTTTGATTTTCTTTGAAACTAAATAAATCTGCTTATTTCTTTTAGTTTGGACTGCACCTGTAAATTGAAAGCCTGTGATGATTAACTATTTATCATTTCAATTTGGATTGAGGATTATTTTGGTAATTAAAAGCAGATGGCAGAAGCTGGAGAAAAATGTGTAGCAGCTGATTAGTGGAAATAAATGAATTGGAGATATTTAACTTACAGATAATAGATGGGTCAAATGCAGTTTATACTTCATTGTGTGTACTTTGAGAGCAATTCCAAACACAATGTTTGATAATATATCAAGAAGTAGGTGTTTGTTCTTCATCTTCTTTTGCTCTCTGTCCCATGACAGAATGCTCACTTTCCTTGTATAGCACGTGTACCAACACGTTAATTTCAGCTCAGCTTGGTTACTTGGGTCACCAGTGGCCTCTTGATAAGGATTTGCTATGCCTGCAGGATATCTCAAGGCTGAGCATTATGTGTTGCTTAGATTTTTCTTTATGAGGCTTGTTACTGGCTCTCAAATCCAGCATTCAACCAAGGTCAGCGACCCAATAAAGTTCATCTGCCTGCCTAACAATTTTCATCCCACTGCTGAAAACGAAAGCCTTCATTAGGCGAAATTAAGTTGTTCAGCAAGTTAGACACGTTTTAAACATGTTTATGGGCCAATGTCCATTCCCTCTCAGACCTCACAATTAAGATTCTAATCCCCACTCTCCCGGAATTGTGAAACCAATTTGAAGGATGGTGGTGCCTCTCTAATTTCAATAAACCTGTGTTAAGAGTTATGTGGCCATAAAGTTGAAAAAATCCAGCCCTAAATGTAAACCTATGGAAGCATTGAAAATTCATGTTCCATGAACGAAAGTCACCAAAAATAACCAAGTCTTTTTGTAGTTTTTAATCATTCTCTGGAAAATGTCTGCTGGAGTAGAGAAAGTGAGAGAATTAAAAAAAAAAAATACCATAGATTTTCCTTCTCAAGGCAGTCATCCTTTATTCAAGAATCCTATTAACTTTTTGGGAATAGCTCCATTTCATTCTTTGTAGATTTCTGCTTTCATAAAGATGTTGGCATGTGATACCAGTTCTATTACTAACGATTTTATAAGCACCAATCTTTTATGGGTTGAATTCTACCTCCTCCAAAAAGATATGTTGAAGTCCTACCCTCCTGTACCTCAGAATGTGACCTTATTTGGAAATAGGGTCTTTTCATATTTGACCAAGTTAAGATGAAGGGATTAGGGTGGGCTCTGATCCAATAACTGCTGTCCTTTTAAAAGGGAAATTTGGACAAAGACACACACAGAGGGAAGATGATATGAAGACAACCACGTGATGATGGAAGCATGAATTGGACTGATGCAGATGGAAGCCGAGGAATGCCAAGGATCGCTGCCCACCATCAGGGCTAGGAGGAGGCCAGGAAGGATTCTGATCAAAGTCACAGAGGGAACGTGGCCCTTCTGATTCCTTTCCTGAATTTAGGACTTTTAGCCTCCAGAATTGCAAGATAATACATTGCTGCTTTAAGCCACCCAGTTTGTGATATTTTCCTAGGAAAATAATACACTACCCATTGTCTATCATGAAAATCTTTCCTTAAGAAACACATCAAGAAGAACAGATTAATAATAAAATATAATATTAATAGTTTGTCATTAATTGATATACTTTCAATCTAACTTTTAATATTTTAAATGAGAAATTTCTTTTATTAATACAAAAACTACACATGTTCATTATGGAAAATGTTAAAAATTGAGATAAGTGATCCGAATCAGTTCTTACTCCATACAGTCTATTCTGCAAAACATACTATAGATTCTCCTTCTCAGGGTAGCTTTCCTTTAAGAATTTTATTAACTTTTGGGGAATAGCTCTATTTTCTTCTTTGTCTATTTTTGCTTTGATAAAGAAGTTGGCATAGTTAGAGCAGCTAGGATGAACTAGTTAAAATGCTGATCCTGCCTCTTTCTCATTGGAACCTTTCAATGGCTTTTTATCTCTCTCAGAGCAAAATCTATAGAATTATATGGACCTATGATCCATATAAACCATTACAGCAACAGTTCTCAATATCCTGGGGCCATTTGAAAATTGTTGATGACTGGGTTACAGGCTAGGTAGATTCAGACAATCTCCAAGGGTGCAGACTGGGTGCAGGTATTTCGAGAATCACCCTAGGTGATTGATTCTAAAGTCCTCCCAGATGAAGAAGCATTGCTGATCATAATCTCTCCTCCCTACTCCTGAAACCCATTCTTTTGCTGCTGTTATCTCTTTGACCTCTACCTTCCACCCTGTCTACTTTACCCAGCCACAGTAGCCTCCTTGTGTGTGTACCTTTCCAGCTTCAGGCATGTCCTCACATGCTCCTTGCTCTTCTTTCACCACTCTGACAGGTGTCTGTCCACATGACTGGCTCTCTCACTTTTTTCAGGTCTCTGCTCATGGGAAACCTTACCAGTGAAGACTTTTCTGACCTCTTTAATAAAATATTTCCCTATCCCATCCCCTTTCCCCCTTTCCTGCTTTATTTTTCTTTATATCATTTACCAATTTCTGATGTATTATTTCACTTGTTTTATTATTTGTCTGCCACACCTGACTTGAATGCAAGCTCTATGAGGGCAAGGACTTTGTATTGTTCACTGCTATATCCCTAGCATAACATGAGATGAATAGTAAGCACTTGATATTTATTTGTTGAACCAGTAAATGAATTGTGATAACGTTGGGGAATATGCTGACGTGTGAAATGAAACCCTGTCCTCATGGATTCATGCAGGTTTTCTTTCAACTCTGGAATTAACTTTTCCTATCAAGACTATGTTGATCATTTTATTATAATAAACTGATAAAAGGTAAACTGAGACATGATACAATTTTAAAGAATTTATCTGAGCAAACAACAACTCATGAATTGGGCAGCTTCAAACCAGAGGTGGTTTGGGGGCTCCAATAAGGGAACACAAAGGCAAGGTTTTTATAGGATGAACATGAAAGTAAAGCCAAAAAACTATTTGATTGATTATAGTTATACAGTAGCCTTCTTTGGTCTATCCTGCTGGAAAGTCCTCAGTCATATTACTCTGAGTTAATAGGAAGCTTTTGATTGGTTGAGCTTAAGTTTCATTTTTTTAAAATAGATATTTACAAGAAATAGCCCAAATTAATTTCACTTATATTTGCAAATCAAGCAAGGTTAAGGTCACTTATGAGGCCTAACAGGCTTGGTCTGTGTAGGGATTCTTCAGGCCTGGTCTCCAATTTAACTCACTTCAACAAAACAAAGCAACAAGAAAATTTTATGAATTCTGAATATCTTTAGTATCTTCCTGACATTTCTCTATTTCTCAATCATTTCCTTTGTTTGATATTTTAATCTTTTACTTTTCTTCCTCCTCTGAAAACTCCAGATCGGTCTTCTTTATCTTCATCCTTTACTCATTGCTTGAATATTGGTGTTGGCCCTGTTCTCATTATATCCATTCTTGAATGTTGTTTTCTGCCCCCAATAGCTTCAGTGATTTTCACTTTGCTGCCCTTTAGAATATCTAGAGCGCTTTTAAAAATACCAGTGACTAGTTTCCACCTTAGACCAGTTGAATAAGAATCTCTGGGTTGAGGTTCAGACATTGGTTTGAAAAACTTGTTGGATAATTCTAATGGGAAGCCATAATTGACAATCACTGGTAGCTATGCAAAACTTCTCAGATCACAGTTTGAACTTTTTCTGTATTTTTGAGACAGAGTGTAATATAAATGAGGCATACATTGGCAAGACAGAAGATGGATAGTGGAAATGAAAATTGACCAAGGAAATATTGGAGGGGAGAAAAATGGTTAGCTTTTGCAATACTCCAGGCAAGTGATGAGAACTTGAATTTAGAACACTGGTGATAAGAATGGAAAGATAACAGATTATACAGACACTAGGGAGGATTTTTCAATTATACGTTGCTGTATAACAAACCACCTCAAAATTTAGTGGCTTAAAAAAAGGCATTTATTAATTTTACTCATAAATGTGCAATTTGGCTAGGTCTCAGTGGGAGTGGTCTGTCTCTGCTCCATGTGGTATCACCTGGTGTGGTTCAAAGGAGTCTGAAGGATCCAATTTTAAGATGGCTTACTCACATGGCTGTCAAATTGGTTTTGGCTGTCACTTGCAGGCTTAGCTAGGACTGAGGGTCTGAGAGCTTTAATTTCCCTTAAAATGGGCCTCTCCACAGGCTGCTTGGGCTTCCTTACAGCATGGTGGCTGAGTTCCAATAACAAGCATTTCAAAAGAACAAAAAAGAGGTGAATTGTATTTTTATAACCTAACCTCAGAAGTTGTAGAACACTGCTTCTGCTATATTGGTTGAGGCGGTACAAAACCCAAATTACATTCAAAGAAAGGGGGCATTGACTCATATCTTGATAGAGTAGCAAGGTATTAGAAGAAATATAGGAATAGTAGATATTGTTATGGCCATCTTAAGAAATTGCAATCTTTTACAATCTTGGGAACTGATTGGAAGGGGCAAAGAAAAGCAAAGAAGGAAGAGCAAAGGTCATTTAAGCAAAACTAACCTTAAATTGCTTTTTAGGGTTGTGTAGAACCTTAAGTTTTATGCTTATTAGAATTATTACTTCCCCAAAAGTCATACTGCTATTAACTAGGGCTGTGGGAAAATGTTTGTATTGTATGTTCCTAAACCCTAGGGTGTAGTTCATTTCATTTGCTTTGTTCAGCAACTGAATAGGACATTGACACTGGAAAATGCTTTGGAAGGGTGATAGTTTTCTAAAAGCTTTTGGAGAACTTTGATGTTGAGGCTGTTCTTGCACATTCATTCTATTAAAGTTTTGGCTGAATGGACACAACAACTCAAACACCTGGTAAGGTTAGTAAAAAAATAACAAAACAAAAACAAATTTAAAACCAATTACTGAAACTTGGATGCCTTTGTCTTTAAAAGGAAAAGAGCATGGTTTCATTTTTAAAGAAAATAGAAAGCCAATCCTTCCAACTCACTATTATTATTTTAAGGGATAATACAGAGAATTTCCTGAATTAACTCTAATCCATTTTCAATTATAGCATCCATGTTTGAGAATACAAAATGGGTTCAGTGAATCACCTGCTTGTTTAAGGTAAATTTATTAATTGTTAGAAAAAATGGCAGCTAGAATCAATTTGAAAATTGGCATTCCTTTGGCAGTTTTAGGGTCAGCTGCAATAAATATTTAAATGATGATGGCAATTATGAGTGGTAGCTAAGAGAATGTAGACAGAACACTGTTCTGGGTTCCTTTTGGCTCTTTTATCCCCATTGGCAAGCACTCCAAAAGAAGGGCTCACACCCAACTCTGCCTTGTCCATGTGAATTCTTGGTTTACAAAGTCTCATAAAGCAGAATAATGAAGGGAAGGGGACTGAAAAATCATTTTTAATGGTTTCATTGCAAGGCTAAGTTTATCAAACACTCTGGTTGTATATTTTTCCTTGAATGAATTACTCACATTGCTGCCTAGATTTGCTGTTTTCACCAAAGTTCAAGCTGTGTGAATCATGTAAAAAAGATAAATTTATCAGATATTTAAATATTAGGAAAACTGTAAGTGGCAAAACACTATGGACACATTCATGCATTTATCAGGTATTTATTAAATGCCTACGATGTGCAAAACACAGTACTAAGTGAAATGAGGAACTTGATCTGATTTGGATCAAATTTGGATGCAAGAGTTGATCTTATAACCATCTTTCTTGTTAGTCCAATACTCACTTTCACTTAGCCAAGTTTACAAAGCTGCACATTGCTTACAATTTGACTCATCAAGCGGTGGGTTTTTATTGCTGCTTTCTCTTTTCTCAGCCTTTTCATTGACTGTCTGAATACACATCATAAAATCAGCACCATTGGCTTTGAAGACATTTATTAAAACAATGCATTTGAGAGAGGAAATTTTATGAGACCTGTGGCTTATAAAGTCCTTGATCTATTTGCTCCAGATGACTGGATCCTAATGCTTTCAGGGAGGACAGGCCCTGATGCTTACAGGGTGGGATGAGAGAAGTTGTAAATATCAATTGCAACTTGGGTGCACAGCTCTCAACGTCTATGGTCCTCACATTTATTACTTTTGTCCCTTGATTTAGGTTCACCCAATGTAAAGTTAAAAGTGTGCCTGTGTGCTAGGTAGCTCTCTTGGAAGAATACTCTATGTCTACAACAACTACAACTTCAAAGGCGTATTTTCTGTATAGCTAAAGTTGAGTGAAGATGTGTGTGTGTACTTTCAAGATCTATATGTTTTATTCATAAAATGCAGTAATCAGTATTTACCAAAGAAAAAGTTGAAGAATACTAATTTTTGTGAGTAAAAATAAAGGCACAGGAAGAATTTTTCTTAGGTAGTAATCTTATGTTTACGAGAAGTTTGAACATAGTAAAATGGATTTTGGCTGAGGAACAAAGACATTTAGTAAGTAACTTCTACATCCTTGTCAGGCATTGGGTAGCCATTGGCAAACCAAAGATAAATAAAATTTGGCTTACATCTTTGGAGGAGTGGTGGGGGTTGGTGTAGGTCGAAGAACTTGACTCAGATGTAAAGAAAAATAATGCATTAGCACATATTCTATGGTAGCTGCCTGCAAGAAGGAGTTGAGGAAGGCGCCATGAGGAAGCATGACTAGGGATTTTCCAGACAGGAAGGACATTATGTTCCAGGCAAAGAACAATAAGGACAAGACACCATGGAGGGAAAAGACACATGTGCAACCAAAGCATCAAACCCCAGGAACCTATAAGAGAAAGCAGCACAGGACAGATGAAGGCAACTCGGAGACTTGGAGAGTATGAGACACCAGGTGAAGACTGGAGTGGCTGGAGGATTAAGAGCTCTTGAAAAATCAAGAAGCAGAAAATATCAATGGCTATTTGACAACAATAACAATGACATCATTTCCAAATCAGCTTAGTTAGGGGCAGTTATAAGCAGAGTCCTTGGAGCCAGACTGTCTGGTTTACGTCATGTATGTATGACTCCCGGTGAGTCTCAGTTTACTCATCAGTAAATGCGGATGATAACTGAAGTGTGAGGTTGGTACACATGAGGATTATATGGGTTAATATACAAGCACATGGAACACTGTTGACACACAGTGCTATCTAAATGTGATTACAGATGGAGGTTTACATCATTGACATGTGCACAACAAGAGGGCCAGAGGGATGACATGATACCTACTGTATCAGTAAGGCTGTGTGTGATCAGGGAAGCAGAACTGCTATGGGTGATACAGAGTAAGAGACTTACAATAGTGATGACCTTACACATCTTACATGTGTGCTGGTTAAGCAGTACATATAGTTCTGCTACCTCTGCATTTGGGGAAGGGCCAACACTTGGGCTGGGAAGATGGATGACATGAAGCGGGGGAGACAAAGGGAAGCCTGGAGGTTGTATCAGTCTCTCACATCTTCAGTAATGCAGGTGACTTGCAGAAGCCAGTGCCCTTCTCTATAGACCTGCACTTGCTCCTGGCCCAGGATGCAGAGAAGATGAAGGAGGAGATCAGATGAAGCCACTGGACATGCAGGATAGGGTGTGGCTCTTGCCAACAGGGGAGCCAGCAGTTCAGAGACAATGTGTGTGAGCTGTCACAACACCTGCTCTGTACCAAATTTCAGAGCAGAAAGATGGCTACTACCTCACTCCTGCCTTCCATATTGCCTATAAATTCCTCTTGTGGCTGACACTAACTTACAACTACCCAGGGAAGGGAAATTTGAGAAGGTAGTTCCCGTTGAGGTACACTGGTACAGTACAGTGAGCCAGTCTGCACATTCAAACTGGCTGCCACACTGAGTAGGACCCATGGTCTCATCTTCCCCTACACACCCAACTTCAGCAATCAGAGAAATAACAAAGGCTCCCACTTCAATAATGAGATATATTGCTAGTAATGGTGACAATGTATTGAGTAAGCCCTCTGCACCATGTCCTAAGGGTAGTGGGCACTCAATAAATTTTTTACAAACTCCATTTGTCAAATGATGAAACAAAGGCTTAGGAAGGCTAGATGCAAGCAAACTCTGAATGAGGAAATCCTCTGCAACTAAACTACCAAGGAGCATACAGGAAAGCAGTCATCTTTCTGGGGAGGCCAGGCCATAACATGGAGCATGGAACCTACCAGAAAGCTGGATTTCTCTCCTGCTTTCCCCACCTGCTTCTCCTATCAGTTTCTTCATCCTGGTAAACAGCACCACTGCCCAGTACTCTGGCCATAACCTAGGATTCACCGTGGAGCCTTCCTTTCCCTTATCTCCCACATCTAATTTGTCAACAAATCCTGCCAACTCTGCCCCAGTACTTATTCTGAACCTGTCTATTAGCCTCCATTAATGTCATTTTCTTCTAAGCCACTGTCTTTTCTTGCCTGGACTACTGCAGCAGCTTTCTACCTTATCTCACCCTTTCTACTCTACACTCCCCTCCCTAAATCATTCTCCAGGCAGAAGTTACAATGACCCTCAAAGACGTAGATCGTATCACATCATGCTGCTGTAGCCCTCCAGGAGTCTTAGGAAGAAACCCAAAGGCCTAAAAGCCCTTTCATGGTGGGACCTTCACCTACCTTTAGAACCTCATCTCCTGCCCCTCTCTTCCTTACTCAATATGAACTTCTTTTGCTTTTTATGTCTAGCCTGATCTCACCTGAATAACTTTGCTCTAGGTCAGTGATTCTCAATCAGGAACGGTTTTGCCCCTCATCCCTCAGGGACATTCATCAATGACCAGAGACACTCTGGTTGTCATAACTTGGGGAATGCTACTGGCATCTAGTGGGTAAGGCCAGCAATGCTACTAAACATCCTATAAGGCACTGTTTTGTTGTCTTAAATTATCACTACCCAGCGATTCTTGGAGTTTGAATTATTGTGTGCATCTGGATATCTATATCTTATATATATATGAGGACATAAGCTCCATGAAGGCAGGGGCCTGGACTGTGTCCCTAGTTCCCAGAGAAGTGCCTGCACCACCATGGGTGCTCATTAAATATTTGTGACAAATATTTTTTGTTATAGTAAACAATCCCCATTCCAGCTTTTAAAAGCTCTGCGAATTTGGCAAGCTACTTAAATGTTTTGATCTCCTGCTTTCTCATATGTAAAATTTTTTAAAATATTAACCACCCAGAGTGTTGTGAGAAGTAATGAGATAACATATATTAACGTATCTGGCATGGAGCTGATACTTATCTAAGCAATAGTAATTCTCTATAGTATTTCACAGTAGATTATGCAACATTATGACAATATAACAAATCATGATTAATTATGCAGAAAAATATTTGATTATTTAAAAATCGACTTTCATTTCCCATGAGGAAAGAAAAGATAAAGTGGTTAAAGGTATTGGCTTTGCCATAGGATTCCCTGGATTCCCAGCTGCACCACGGACTAGCTGTGGGCCACTGGGCAAATGACTTAACCTCTCTGTGCCTCTGTTTCTTCATCTGAAGCCTGGACTATTAATAAAGCAAGCACCTCACAGAGATCTTAGTTTGGGTTCTTCCAAAATACTGAGTCTGAAAAGAGGCATCCTCTGTGGGTGGTTTGTTTTGGAAAGGAAGGAAAACAGGCATGACCGAGCCAGAACCTGATGTGGAAAATGGGCATAGGTTCTACAGGCCCCTCCCTGAGAAACTGCAGAAGGCAGCTCAGGATCATCTGCCTGAGAAGAAGAGGGGGATATTTACCCATTAGCTCCCTGGCCCCATTGGTCAAGTGATGCTTAGAGGATGTAACCTCCTTGCACTTCCAGGTTTTCAAGTGTGCTTGAGTGGGATTCCCCCAAGTGTCCCACCTAGCAGAGCCACAGAGGTCTGGCTGAAAGCAGGAAAAAGGCAATGTGGCTGACGTGAGGTCCAGAGGGCTTCACCAGCACACAGTGGCCAGAGCAAAAAGATGGGCTGAGAGGAGGAGGACCAGGACATTCAGCAATTGTAAGCATTAAATGATAAGTATAGCACTCAATAACAGTACCTGACATGTTGAACTTTTGCATTAGGCAATATAAAATGACTATAACTGGTCTGCCTTTAAAGACTTGAAATCTATCGGGAGAGATAAGACAAGCATATATATAGCTCAAATGTAAGTCAGAAGGTAATACCACATTTTATTTATTCTAAAATGCATATCCCTACCTCCCATACTCCCTGATCTTAATATCTCTAAAATCAGGAGGATCTTAATAGATGTCATCTCAGACTTGGCAGAATAGGGTAAATTTCACCAGAGAGATGGCAACACAATTCCATGGGAATCAAAAGGAGAGGGTGATTATCTCTAGCTGGGGATTTCAGAGGAATGAGAAAATATGTAGAAAGTGACAAAAATAGTAGCTATATTAGTCAGTATTAGAAAGTGCCCTTGGTTTTCTTCTCTCTAAAATGAATGAATTAGACTAGATTGTGAGTCCCCCTATTAGGAATTTGAAGTCGTGGTAGATCTGAGAGCTTGGTGCACCTACCATAGTCCCTACATATGTTCCTCATGTAGAAGTTTACCTGATCTTCCAGTAAAAAGGAGGGTCATTTGACTGTGGGGCCCCCATGATGCTTCTAGGTGCACACAGGTCTGTCAAACTCCCATTATAGCTTATGTCAGGCTATTGCCAGTGTCCTTCATTGTCATGAGATTGTAAACTCTGTGGTATAAACTCCATGTGTCTAATGGATGTGAAGTTATACCCACATATTAAGGACAGTGCTTGGCACATCAGTGGACCCTCGGTGGTACTAGCTAAATCAGTGTTGAAAGGCAATAAATTCCTTACCAGTGCCTACTAATACCTTGCTTGAATGACCAGTTAACTTAATCATTTAGAAAAATGGAAAGGTTGGTAGTATTTTACCAAAAGCAGCTTTGGTCCTCCAGAACTAGATAATATGATGCCTTTTCTTCTGCTTTAATAAACTCTAATTTTTGTTTTCAGTTGTGACTGAAAAGTTGCAACTTGACCTTTTTTTCTGTAGAAAGCAAGAACCTGGTTAATCTTTCTGGAGTATATGTTTACACCAATTCGGGCCAAACTTGGAATGTTCAGCGAGGAAAGAATTGATGTTAAGTTCAAGGCACCGCACAGGGCCAGCCATCTTGGTGAAAAAGGAAAGAGAAGTAACTCTCATGACTGATTTTTAAAATAATTAGTTTCGCAGCTTCCATTTTTGGAAAAAGCATTAGGGATAGCACTGGTTCAGAAACAATATGATGAGACAGCATTAGAGGAGAAAGAAATTGTCACATTTAACTTGTGTAAAATGTTCAGAGATAAACCAGTAATCTTTCCTGTTGGTAAAACAAACAAGCAAGAGCTGGTGAACTAGACCCAAGGAACCCTGCCAAAGCGAAATCGCCCACAGACATGTTGCAGTCTCTTGTTCATTTCTATTTCATTTGGTTTTTCCAATACCTCCATCATCTTTAATCAAGCATAAAATTAAACTGGGAGGCAATATTTTCTGGTTTCTATTCTATTTTTTTTCATCCTCATCAGAATCTAAAATTATACCTAAGTAAGTATTCATGCTTAGAAGATAATGTTCTAAACTCTTCTAACCCTGAGCACGATTGTACGTTCTTTGGAAAAATGTTTTAAACAAACCAATGTTATTACTATTCTTTTTATAAAATATTATTTATCCTTTGACTAAAGCAAATAATTTTAAAATGCTTGGAGCTGTTTTGAAAAGATCCTCAGTAACTGCTACAAAAAACTTGAAAATTAGTTGCCTGTGAGACCAATGTGGCACAAAAGTATTTTGTTTATCTAGTAAGGTTTTTTTTTTTTAATTGGTCCAAAATTTAAAATTCAGTAGATTTTACATATAAATTCAAATTTCTGACCTTTCTTGAAAACATTTAGGTCTGCTAAGCTAGGGCTCTTTCACCCCACATTTGTTCATTAGAGTCAACAAATATTTCCTGAGTGCCTACTGTGCACCCAGGCACTACGTGGGTCAATTACCTGGAACCTTACAGCAGCCACTCTCTCTAAGTGGCAAGGTGGCTGCTGTATATGTACTCTGGTATGACACAGTCCAAGCCACTTCACCGAGGCTTTCTCTCAGCAGGTGTTTATCATCACTCTGGCACAGTTGATTTTCTCATATTGGAGAAAAGAATCTTTGTATCGGCATGTGGTAGAGACAGCTTCTAGCTGTTCAATAATTATTTGTGCTCTTTGTTTCACAGAGTGGAGCTGCCATTGGAAAGCAGCTTTTTAACCACTACTACATTTCACAGATTTCTTTTTATCTAAGTGATGTGACAAATTCTCATCAATGGAATGTGAGCAGAAGTAATGGGTTTCATTCTTGAGAGGGCTTTTAAGAAAACAAAAAAGAGTCTCTTCATTGCTTTTCTCCCTGTTTGAAGGCTGAATTGGAATATCCTAGACCTTCAGAACTTCAGGATGGAGGAAGGCCAGGTCCCTGAGTTCCACGTGGAAGAAAGGCTTCCCCTGGGTACATATACATGCAATGATCAATTACTTTGGGATTTAGCATTAACTCAGGTAAGACATCATGCCTTTTGCCAAAATTGGGAAATCTAATGAATATTCAAGAGGTTGATGTGTTTCAAAAGTGGGAGAGAGAACCACCTGCCCGTGGCAATAATTTACAACATCTAACTGACCCATGCAGGTATTTCAGTTTGAGACCCCTTCCTTAATGAAACAGTTCAGATTATTGGTTTTCCTGTAATTTTATCCTTGGTCCACTAGTAACTAGCAACCCTATTGCTGGAGTAAGTAAAGTCATAAAATTCAGAAAGTTGAAAATAAAGTCATAAAATTTTAGACAAAAAGAAATGGTCTGAGAAATCATTTTCAAACATTTCATATTCATAATTTTATCTATGGAGGACTATAAAGCATAATAAAATTAAGGATTCTTACAATTCAAGGAGGTCTAGAGCCATCTCACCTTACCTTCTATATCTAATGGGTGAATTTCTCTCAATTTTACATTTGCTTTCTGCTTCTTTGTAAGTACTTTCAAGATGGGGAGTGCCATACCACACAAGACAACTTCACTGAACAATCTTTGTTGTCAGAACTTTCTTTATCATTTTAGATAAAAATCTGTCACTAATACCTATCACCAACTGCAATGAATTCTGTTCTCAAATGCCTATGAAGTTACACAGGATAAGCATGATTTCTCTTCCATATGCCCATGTAACAGCCCTTTAGTTATTGGAAGATAGATATCACATGCCGTGTCTACTACTAAACCTTAATTTTTCTAGACTGAAGACTCTCAGTTCTTTCAACTGTTATATGTATTTATTGTGCTATCATAATCTTCATTGGCTCTTCTAGAAACACTCCATGAACTTCTAGGTATATTCTTAATTATAGCCTATTTTTATTATCATTTTGCATTTGTTTTGGGCTATCCTGATCAAACTGTTGAAAGATATTTGAACTTGTCAATTGTATATTACAGATCATTCTGGTAAATACAGCACAATATTTGCTATCTGTTGTTTCAGTTTAATTTATTAATCTTTCATCTGACAGTTTGAAGTATTTCTAAAGCTTTTGTATATCTCAGTACTTAAGAACTCGGAGTTTCTGCAGGTTTGGTTTGAGAGGGAAATCAATTTGGTCTTCATGGAATCCTATACATACATATATATATATATATTTTTTTTTTTGAGACAGGGTCTCACTTTGCCACCCAGGCTAGAGTGCAGTGGCATCATCATAGCTCACTGCAACCTCAAACTTCTGTGTGTCGGTCAGGGGGGAGGAAGGGATGGGTATATTCACACATAATGGGTGCGGTGCACATCGTCTGGGGGATGTGACATGCTATAGTGCTACCATTTAGGTCACTGCTGCTATGAGGATGTTAACACCTGGTCACCAAATGCATCGAGATCACTAGCAGATGGAGCCATCATAAAAGCCCCCCTAGACTATTCGGGTTACCTTCCAGCACTGACAAGTGGGAAACTACAAAAAAAAAAAAAAAAGTGAGCAACTACATAGACAGACATCCTTCCTCCCTCCCACTAATGCTTACATTTCTAAATGTCTGTAATTTCTTATGAACTTCTAAAGCTTGCTGTATTCTAACTTTGTGCAACTTAAGGAAGATACTATTTTATTTTTCTTTATGTCTGATAGGATGCTTCATGGCTGTGATCATTCATAAAAGTTAGTGAAGCAAAAATAAAACTCTCATCTTATAATTATATAAACTTTCCTAAAAGAGAAACATCCTATCTTATCTAGATCAGATGATTTATTTCTAGATCAGGTTAGACTTACACTGAAGTTCCTTTGAACAAATGTAGGAATTATAATTCAGTTGAAAACTCTATATTTCAAGCTTCTTTTTTGTCCCGGGGTTTTCCATTTCTTCCTAGTTCTCATTTCTTAGGGTGCTAGAAATTCTGTAAGATGTCAGTGGGAGGGAGGAAGGATGTCTGTCTATGTAGTAGCCCACCTGTCAGTACTAGAAGGTAACCCGAATAGTCTAGGAGGGCTTTTATGATGGCTCCATCTGCTAGTGATCTCGATGGGTTTGGTGACCAGGTGTTCACACCCTCATAGCAGCAGTGACCCAAATGCTAGCACTATAATGTGTCACATTAGGTGGCTGGGGTGCCCAGCTGGGCTTCTATGAAATTTCAAGGCATAAGTGGTCCTTTGAACTTCACCCCAGAGAGTCTTTCACATAATTCATGCCAGGGTCCCTCTTGGGGGCTGATGGGTTGACAAATGTGCCCAGCTAACATGTGTAGCTTCTCATAAGCCCACAGAAAATTTAGGATTTTCTTTTATACCAAATTTAATTTTAAAGAATACTGTGGATGGTTCTTGCCCTTTCCAGCATAGACCTATGATCTCCCCCAGATGCATCCGAAAATTCTGTTGTCAAGTAACTCCAGTTAAGGACTGATTGCTAGTCCTCTGGGTTCTGAGCCCTTCCCTCAATTTCCTGGAGGGCTGTCTTTTGTGGTACCATCTCTTTCCCCCAGTAATCACCCAGGGAACAGGTAGGGTAATACAAACTGCTCTATCAATTCAATTCCCTCCACTCTCTATTGATCTCCCTTTATAGATAGGGAAAGATACCAGCTTTTAGGTTTGAATATTTTCCCTAATCTTATGTCTGGTGAGCTGTCTTTCAAACCAGGTAATTTAAGCCATCCTCATTCACTGGTGGTCTATAGAGTGGGGTTAGAGAGAATTACAAAGATGTGGTCAACATATGACTCAAGTTGAAGCCGCAACTATCAATCAGTTATGTGCAGTTATCAGAGACAGTTTGAGTTTAGAGATTTTCTTAGTCCTTTTTCAAAGCATATTGACACTCTGGAGAGTAGTGAGATTAACAAAGTAAAGATTTATGTTTGATGAAATACTTCCTTGACAAAAATGTAGCCTTGAGGAATCAACTCTTGCAATTGTGCATTTTTGAAAGACAATTCTAGAAACCGTGTTCCCATTTTTCATCTTTTGCAAAGCATTCTTATACAGCTTTATAACTCAGATAAGTAGAAAATTAAGCCCATCTCTCAGTCCATCTGTCTATACTTAGTAAGCCACCAACTGTGTGGGGATATAAAAATAAGACCTGGTTCTTGCCTTGAGCCAGGAATGGCTTTTACATTCTTTTAAAAAGTTGTTTAAAAAAAAAAAGAATATGTGACAGAGACTGTTTGTGGCTCACAAAATCCGAGATAGGTACTATCAGGCCCTTTACACAAAAATTTGGTAGACTCTCACCTTAACAGAGATTACTATCTACTCATTGATGACATTGTTATTTTGTTATATGAATATGATATTTTAATATTTATTTTTATTTTATTTTTATTCCTTATTTTGTATTTATTGTTTTGTTACTTTTGTTTGTTACTGATATGTTTAGTCTTTAGCATTTTGAGACATTTTATCTAATTATCAATAATTTTTCTGTGATTTTTATAATCTGTTCATTAACTCTTGCTATACAAATGTAGGCAGTTGTTTCACTTAATTTACTTAATCATTTGGGCAAGGTACAAAGAGTGTGCAAAGACTACATTAAAATCATCAAATTGATTTCCTACATTAGATTCAGGAATTATTTAAACTTTATTTAACAG
>NW_012147841.1:5201109-5203892 GCF_000956105.1 Propithecus coquereli
AAAATTAACATAGACTCTTATTAAAAGCGATTATGCAAAATTTCTCTGGTGCCTGGGATTTTCACCAGGCAAATTTCTCCTCATATTCTTCCTTATTCCCTTTACTCTTTATATATATTAGGTACAGATGTAAATACAGCACATAAAGATATATTCAGTATAGCTGTGATGTTAAAATTTTATGAGGGGAGCAATTAGGGGAAAAATATCTAAAAAGGCTCCTTAGGGAGGTGATAATATAAAAATTTAAAAAGGTTGTGAAATATTGCATTATAGTGTTATATAGCAGGTATTAAGTCTCAGCTTACAAATTTAGTATGGAAGAAATGTAATTTTCCTGTTTCTTGTTCTTCTGTAAGCAAACTTTTTTATTTCATGCTCCCATTTTTCCAGAAGGAATACATGCAATCTGAGGCAATCCAGAGTCTCCTTGTTCTGCCTTCCTCGATTTCCAGAATCACACCTGTGTTCTGGGTAGTTTATGTAATACAGGGAACTGGCAGGTACTGCTTTAGGTATTGCTTTGGGCATTGCTGCAGCATTGCCTTAGTCAGGAAGTCTCAAAACAAAGTTTCAAATTACCCTGATCAAAACAGGATGGAGGCAGGGCAAGTTCCAACTGGTTAGAACCAAGATGGTGGAGGAATAGAGGGTGTCACCCTGATTACAGGAAAATACCACCCCTTCTGTGGATATTCTTCCCCTTGTTTAGCCTATAATTAAGCCATTGCTTAAATAGAAAGGCAACAGGGACGAAGGGGCCAGTTCTCTACTTCAGGGAGAGCTATCCTCTATTCCGTCTGTGGAGTAGACTTACTATATACTTTCTGAATAAATCTCACTTTCACTTTATACTGTCAGCTGGTTCCTGATTTTTTTATTACACAAAGCCAAGGACCCACTTGGACTTCAAGTGGCTCCCAGAATTGGGAGTCACTTTCCTGTGTCAATACCATTTGGGGGAAGTGCCTCTCCTTTGAATTCCAAGATCCCAACGGAGCAGGCTTCACTCTCTTGGCTGCTTCCTCACATTTTTTAGTGCATGGGTCACAGTTGGTTGGTCCCTTGCTACTCTAGAGCTACAGGAATCTTGGTAGAGCTGAGGCCTGCCCCAATCCTCTCTCCAGATAGTGCCTCTCTGTTGCATTTTTGAAGGCGAGGAACTCAGGAATTCTGCCTATGTTCTGGGCTTTATCCAAGTACAGGACCCAAGTATGCCTATGTATTTAAATTCACCAACAGTATCACTGGTTTCTTTATGTAGCAGCTACCTCACCCAATGGTTGAGCCTAGGGGCAGAGGGTGGGATGCAGTGTGAATAGTCTAAATCCTTTTTGGGAGAACATTCTCAAAGCTATTATCTCTCCCAGGAAAACCTTTTTATTTGAATGGATTGTTATGCTATTTGCCTCATGTTGATTTCTTAGTTCAGTCAAAATTATCAGTGTTTAAATATACATGTGTATGTAGATAGAGATACAGATGTGGATAGATAGATACATAATCTTTCTTTATCCAGAAACGTGTAACATAAAAATATTGGCTTGTCCTCAAGTTGACTCACTGCTATATTTCAACACTGTCACCTTCAATCCAGTGTATTTCACTATATATGTTCAGAAAGAGTTGAGTCACAGCCATCTAATCTAAATGTTTTCTCAAGGTATTAAAAAAATATTATTTTAAAAATGAAGTGAGTTTTAAATACTTCTATTCAAACCACAGTTATATCAGAATTTCCTGAATTTGAAAGGTCATGATGGATTATGCCCTTTTTAGTATGAAAGGAGTCAGAATTCAGAGGTGTTTGGGTATGTCAGCTTTGTGTACATAACTATTCAAACACTCCTAAAGCCAAGACCAACCCATACGATTTTCTTTACTACTTGTTACTACTTGAATTATTCTAATCCTTGTCATTTATCTATTGATTATACTATTATTTTATGACATTTATTATGCCAAATAGAAACAGGAATGCCATAATGATTAAAACATGCTAAAACATGTCAAGTGATTTCCATGAAGAATATTCCTGCCAACTCCAAAGAGGACTAATACGATATTAGAATTCTTTCAACTCTGCAAACATGTCAATCTCTGTCCTTCCACGGGGGCCTTTGCTGCCCTTCTCCTGGGATGGTCTTTCACCAACCCTCTGCTCTGTTGATTCTCTCATTTTTCAAGGGAAGTGTAAGGTCAATTCATGGTGTCTATGATTACTAAGATTAGATTCACCTCAACTCATATCTAGAGGTTTCCGAATGCTAGAGTAGCAACCATTGGTGTATCCTTTCTTACTCTGTGTTACAAACATTTAGATGACTTTTATGCAGAGATTTTTTTTCCAGGTTATCTGCTCTTTGTTCCTTGATCTTGTTTTTAAAATGAGCAGTATATAAAATCCTCTTCCATAATATGAACAGCTGAAAGACAGTTGCTCTTCCAAGTGGCAATGCCAGGAAAAGTTCCTCAAAACCACCAGTCATAAGCTCACAGTCCAGGGAGTAGCATCCTTTTGTAATCCTGAGAATTAGGAAAATAATGCAGCAGTGATTCCTTTATAAATATTGACATAAGAATTTGGCCTGGGACATTTCAACTCTATCTAGGACAAATCACTTGGTATATGTACCTAGCATCTGAATGTGAGTTGTAAGTATAGTTATAGTTAAATAGTGCTTACAAATTTTACAGTTTATAGCTGATAAATAAACTATGAATTTAGTTTTGCAATCAGTTCTTTGGACTAGGATATTGCTCATAATGACAATAAAATCCAG
>NW_012147841.1:5208802-5215394 GCF_000956105.1 Propithecus coquereli
TGCAGTGTGAATAGTCTAAATCCTTTTTGGGAGAACATTCTCAAAGCTATTATCTCTCCCAGGTGTTTTAGAAGTGTATTTTGAAGCTTAAAGAACAAGAACTTATTTCTTTGTATCAATATTTTGTTGTAATAACTTTACCCAGAGGAAATGGTTGGCTCATTATATAATTTACTGGATAAAAGCCACAATATAAAATGGAAGTATATGAGTAGGTGGATGAGGGATGTATGCAGGGGGACATGTTTGATTTTATTAAAAAATTATTTCAGGATTTTTCCTCACTTTGTGAACTCATCATACAACAGCTTATTCTTTCTTTTTGGCAACTTTATTGTGATGTAATTTACACATATGAAATTCATCCGTTGTAAATGTACAATTAAATAATTTTTAGCAAATGTGTAGTGTTGTACAATCATATTTACAATCCAGTCTTAGAACATTTCCATCACTCTCCAAAATTCTCTAAAGCCTGTTCGTAGTACATCCCAGCTCCCATCCCAGCCTAAAGCAACCACTGATCTGCTTTCTGGCTGTATAATTTGCCATTTCTGGATATTTCATATGAATGAAATCATATGTAGGTTTTTGTGTCTAGCTTCTTTCACTTAGAATAATGTTTTTGAGGTTCATTCATGTTGTTGCACATGTCAGCACTTCATTCCATTTTATTACTTAATAGTATTCCATATTGTGGATATGCCACATTTTATTTATTGACCAATTGATAAAACATCTGAATTATTTCCAGTTTTTGATTATGATCAATAAGATCCTATGAATATTCACATAGAAGTCTTTTTGTGGATGTATGTTTTCATTTCTCTTGGGTAGATTTCCATGAAAGAATTTGCTGGTTCATATGCTAAGTTTATGGTTAACATTTTAAGAAAGTGCCAAACTGTTTTGCAAAGAGGCTGTACTGTTTTACTTTTCCACCAACATATAAGAGGGACCCAGTTTTTTTCACATCCTTGTCAGCACTTGGTATTGTCTTTTAGTTACAGTCATTGTAATGTTTGGGTTATCACATGTCATTGTGGTTTTAATTTGCATTTTCCTAACAATTAATGATGTTCAACATCTTTCATAAATTTATTAGCCATTCATATATATTCTTTGGTGAAGTATCTACTCAAACCTTTTGCTCATTTTTAAAATTAGGTTGTTTGTCTTTTTGTTATTGAGTTGTACAATTTCTTTATTCTAGGTACAAGTATTATCAGACATATGGTTTTCAAATAATTTCTCCCAGTCTGTGGTTCATCTTTTTAATTTCTTAATAGTGTCTTTGGAAGCCAGATTCTTTTTTAAATAGGTTGTATATTTGTTATTTTATCTAAGAATACTTTGCCTGACCTTGACACTTTGTCTAATCCAAGGTCACAAAGGTTTTCTCATATATTTTTTTCTAAAAGTTTTATGTTTTAGTTCTTATATTTCAGTTTAGAATCCATTTTTTATTACACATCACTCCTTTATTACACTGATCTGGAAAAAAAGATTCAGTATAGCTATTCTCAAAATGAGTACTGGCCCAAGCAACTGGAACATGATTCAGAAATCAGATACAGTGAAAAACATACTTGGACATGATCAAAAGGCATTTCACTGCCACAAAACAAGGTGGAGGAGGGAATCTAAAATACACAATGAGATGAACTCCTACCCCTTACAACTCAAGGAGCTTATCCCAATGGGTGTGAGGAGTGGCTTATTTTCTGATGACTACGTGTGGGACTATTTCAATTGCCATTAGAAATACCAGAAAGGTTTCTGTTTTATATTACTTATATACATGTATTTTGTAAAAGTAAATACAATACATAAACTTAATTCAGGATTGATCTCAACCTTCTGGAGCTGGCTCCTGTGGAGTCAAGGAGGAAATAGTTGTTTTTTTAAATCACCAGGCAGGTTATGTTCATCTTGCACTGAAATGACTGAGCGCCGCCCCACGCCCCACCTCACAAGACAGTGACCTGACTACAGAGGAGTACAGGACTGGCTCCTGGGAACACAAAGAGGCTCTCTTGCTTCTTTTCATTGGTCATGCCTTAGCATGGTTCCTCCCTATCCCCTACTCAAGCTGGTCCTTAGTGAACAAAGCAGTCGCAAAAGCCCCGAAGTTACTACCTTGCAACTGTCTTGGATAAGAGGAGCCTTAACCTCAGCTTGGACTGAGAACCCATGGCCAAGAGGTGCTATTCTGGCTGGACTGTACGAAGGGAGTGGGTGCACAAAACAAAATGGTTAAAATGAAAATGGGAGCCACATCTGTAGTTACAACTTAAGATGCCTACAGATGTGGTCAGTGTGACATGTGCAGGGTAGAGGTGCAGAGGAATGGGATGGGCAGGGAGGGTGTTGCTCACCTCAACTTCTTGGCCTTCCCCCTCGGCAGCCACAGGAAGCATGGAAGCATGGCTTTACGCGAGATCTCTTCATTCCCCAGGAACTGCATGGGCTCAATGGGCTTGTCCAACTCATAGACAATGGGAATACCAGTCAGTAGGCTTTGCTCCACGAGGGCCTCTTCAGACAGACCCTCCAGATGCTTGACGATGCCCAGAAGGTTGTTGCCGTGGGCTGCAATCCATACCCGGGTGATCTGGGGAGTTATTACTTGATTTCAGAAAGGCAGAGCTCTGGCAGACTTAGGAGAGTAGCTGAACAAGGGTGAGCTCTGCGCACTTGGCGATCCTTTGTGCTGTTGCTGAAGAAGGCGAGGCCAGGCTCCATCAGAGGGGGTGTTCCTCACAGGAGGCCTCCAGATCTTTACCTGGGCCTCACCATGCTCGGCAGCACTTCTGCTTTTTCGAGGTCAGTCAGACTGCCATAGTGCCACTCATTAAGGCACAACGTCCTCACTACTAGCAGCTACACCTGGTCGCTGGCATCCAGCACCGTCCACAGGGTCCGGATCGCTGTCTTCTGCTCTGAGGTGAAGCAGATGTCAAACTCATAGCCAGAATCTCGCAGCGCCTGCCCGCCAGGCTCCGGTCAGCATCGTGTCAGCGGCCGAAGAGGTTCTCCGGGTTCCAGGTGCTGTCTGCATGGCAGCAGGCTGGGGACGCCGTGTCGTGTGGGACTCGCCTAGATTCCGCGTCTCAGCCGGCCCCGCCCTTCCCCGGGCGCACATGCGCACTCGTGCCCCATGCCCCTACGCTCCATTTTGATTTTTGTGTGTGGTGTGCGATGGAGTCTAATTTTTTTGTTTTGCAAATGGATTTCCAATTTTCCCAGCACAATATTTTTTTTTAAAGCCACCATCCTTTCTTCACCGACTTGACTTGGCACCTTTGTGGAAGACCAATTGAACGTAAAGGTAAGGGATAATTTCTGGACTATCAGTTTTGTTCTTTTGATCTATTCTCTCTCCCTAAAATTATGCTAATACCACACTATCTTAATTATTATCGTTTTATGGTAAGGTTTGAAATCAGGCCACGTAAGACTTCCAACTTTATTCTTTTTCAAAATTGTTTTGGCTATTATAATATTCTTTGCATTCCCTTATCAATTTTAAAATCAACTTGTCATTATCTACAAAAAAGACTGGGATTTTGATAGAGGCTGTGATGAATTTATAGATCAATTGGGGGAGAATTAAAATTTTAACAATAGTGAGTCTTCTAATCCAGGAGCATTGAATTTCTATTTCAGCATTCTTAATTTTTCTCCACAATGTTTTATATTAATAGTTCTCAGTTTACAAGTCTTCATTTTTTTGTTAAATTTATTTCTGTATTATTCTTTTTTGTGATGTTGTGTTTGGAAGCATTCTTAGTTTCATTTTCATATTGTTCATTAGTGATGTTAATTTTGATTACTCAAGCATCCTATACCTTGCTCACCCTCGAGAACTCCCGGCCAAATCTCTGGCTAGGTTTCCAGGCCATTGCTTGCTTCTAACAGGACCGAGACCTCCACTGGTCCCCTCAGACTAGCGGAGGGTGCTGGCAGTCATTCATTGCTTGCCACTACTTTAACTGTCAACACTTCATAGCAAGGGAGTTCATTCTGGTGTTATCAGCAAAGCTAAATGGTTGTTTTTGACAGTTTTTCCCAACTTTATAGTTGGTTTTCTGTCAGAATGAAATTTGGAGACAAGTTATTTTTATACTATTTTTTCTCTAAATTAATTTCAGTATTTGAGGGTTGGCTATTTTATACTTAGCAACTATTTTATGCTTAGCAACTTTTTTATACACTGCGTGTTTACAACTGTATGTCAGAACTACGTGGCTTTGCATTTTATTATTTCATTAAATAAAATCACTGCAAAAATGTATATTATTTCACGGATGTATTTGTAATATTTGAAGGACAAAAGTAGCTGATGAATAGAACCAGAAGTAACCACATGCTAAAGTCATTCACTATAAATTAGATGAGGTCATTTATTAATACCACTTAGGTAGTGCTGCTGGCATTTTTAAGTGGTTTGTTTCTCTTTCCAAAGTTTCAAATTTGTTATTCCACTTGACTGTTTGCAGAGCTATCATAATTTCAATATTTATTCTCAAAATGAGGATTTCCAGGTTCTTAGCTGTGTAATTGATTTGTTATATAACTGTTCTCCAAAATCCACATAAATGAATATAGATACTAAGCCAGAGCTATTTACACAAGATTTATTTTACTTCAGCATTTTCACTTTCATTTATTGAAATTAATTAATACTATATAATCTTTAGGCCAAAGTTTTTAATTCTATAGATCATAATAAATAAAATAATTTGCTTTATTCTTGATTAAATTGTAAACTCTTTGCAGATATCACATTCTTTTAATAATAATACTCTAATAGTACTCTGCACAGTATATTATATATAGTAAATTAAATCTACGTATTCTTTTCTCCACACAACACTGCAATGGAAAGTACCATATGTTCCATTATGAAAAACTGAAAACAATAGGTAAGATTGAAAGTGCCTAGATATTAAGATAAATATATGAAAATTAATACTTTTTCCCCCTATCTAGTCAACAGACATTTATTCAGTGCTTACACTGTGCCTTGTACTATGCTAAATGCTATGACGGTGTTGAACATAACAGACATTAGTCCTGTGCCTAGGGATTGTTTCATAGGGAGGCAGAAAATCAGCAAATAATGAATAAATAAATAAATAAAAACCACTGAAATGCCACAAATACTGTGAAGCATGAGAAAATAATGCAAAAACCTACTTTAATAGGATGGTATTGAGGAAAGATGTTTTACTTTTGTCCCCACTGTTTTACTTATTTAACATTTATTTTTTATTATTTAGAACTTTTATTTGGAATGCTTTCTATCTTACAGAAAAATTGCAGAGATAATAGTACAAAGAACACCTGCACGCATATTCTCAGATTTATGTGATGTTAATATTTACACCATTCTCTTTATCATTTGTTTTCTTAAATTTATGTAACTAACTATATTTATCTTTCTATCTTCTATATTTAGTCATGCACTGCATAATGAAGTTTCAGTCAATGATGGACTGCATATATGATGGTGGTCCCATACAATTTTAATGCTATACTTTTACTGTACTTTTTCTATATTTAGATATGTTTAGATACACAAATACCATTGTTTTACAGTTGCCTACAGTATTCAGTACAGTAACATGCTGTACAGGTTTGTAGCCTAGAAGCAATAGACTATACCATATAGCCTAGGTATGTAGTAGGCTGTACCATCTAGGATCATGTAAGTACACTCTATGATGTTCACATAGCAGTGAAATTGCCTAATAATGCATTTCTCAGAACATATCCCCATTGTTAAGCTACATATGACTCTAATTTGTTTTTCTGAGTCATTTAAAGGTGCAGTCACTATGGGCCTTTAACATTAAATAGTTTACTGTGTATTTCACAATAAAAAGATTTTTTAAATGTAATCACAGTACAGTTTCAACTTGAGTAAGATTAATATTGATGAAATGGTTTTATCTAAATTACCATTTGTATTCCTTTTTTGGTCAATTGAACTAATAATTTCCTATATAGCATTTCTCCCTTATTTTCCAGTACAGAATTCAGCCTAGGCTCAGATATTGCATTTAGTTGTCATGTCTCTTCACCTTACTTTAACCTGGAATATTTCTGTTTCTACAAAGTTCTATTCCTTCCTTTTCTTTAAATAAGACATTGCTCACTTTGAATTTGTCTGATGTTTCCTCATGATTAGTTTCAGGGTATGCATTCTCTACCAGAATAAAGTATAAGGAATGTTGTATTTTTTATAGGCTGTCTCGTCTGGAAGTACACAGTGTACATCATCTGTCCTCAATGGTGATGCTGATTTTATTTACTTGGTGGAGTTAGTGAATAATTTCTTCACTTTGTAGTTACTGTTTTCCCCCCTTGAAACTAATAAGCAGTCTACAAGAAAACATTTTAAGACCATACAAATGTCCTTCTTCTCAGTAAAATAGTCCCCTGGATTTAGCATCAATTGAAATTTCTTTCCTGGTTCAATCTTCACTGTAATAGTTGCAAAATAAGAATGTTCTACCTCCACTGCTCCCTCCATCTGTTACTACCCTGTTCCAGCCCAGAAGTCAGCCATTTCTCCAAAAACCCT
>NW_012147841.1:5219354-5227739 GCF_000956105.1 Propithecus coquereli
TTTGGGGGTACATGTGGTATTTTGATACCTGTATACAATGTGTAATGATAAAATCAGGGTTATTGGGATATCCACCACCTCCAACATTTATCTTTTCTTTGTGTTGGGAACTTTACAATTCTTGTCTTCTAGCTATTTTGAAATATGCAATAAATTATTGATAATGATAATTTCCCTACTGCACTATTGAATGCTAGAACTTATTCCTTCTATCTAACCATATTTTTGTACCCCTAATTCTTTTGGATATATGGAAGCCCACATCCATATTCTCTGTGTTTATTATTGGCCCTGGAGATTACACACACATCTGACTAGGGAAGACAGAAAAAAAGGAGAAATACTGGATATACTGTATAATTAAACACAATTATTTAATAGATACCTAAGACAGAGGCATTTTATAACATGACCACCTGATGTTCCTAAAATGTAGAAACTTATGAATTATAAAATGTCCTTAATTCTCAGTTAACTCTATGCTAACTCAGATCTTTCTGTCCCCTGAAATGTCCTCTTTAGTAGGCAGAATAATGCTTACCCACTAAAAGATGACCACGTTCTAATCCAGGATCCTATGAATTTGTTACCTTACATGGCAGAAGGGACTTTACAGATGTGATTAAATTAAGGATTTTGAGATGGTTATCTGAGTGGACCCAGTGTAAGCGCTAGGGTCCTTATAATAAGTGCAAGAGGAAGGGAGAAAAGTGGCAGTGAAAGAAGGAAATGTGACGTTGGAGTGGTGGAATTTTGCAAGGGGACCATGTACTAAGAAATGGGGGCAACCTCTGGAAGATGGAAAAAATAAGGAAACAGATTCACCCCTTGAGCCTGCAGAAGGAGCACAGTTACTATGAATCACTTTGGATTTTTGAACTGAAAAACTAAAAGATAATAAATGTGTGTTGTTTTAAGCCACTGTGTTTGTGGTAATTGTTACAGCAGCAGTGGGAGACTAATGTATCTTCCCACTACAATTGGAATAAAATCCAAAGTCCTCAGCCTTGCTTCTAAGGCCCTTCAAGATTGGACCTTGCCAACTTTCCTACCTAAAACAGAAATTTTAAGTAAAATGCCTAAGGAAGTAGAACTCCATGTTATATGCTCTGCCCTCAGGCAACAATTTCTTAGAATTGTCTTGGATAAATCTTGCTTTCTCTGGCTTCTGGTCTTGCTTTTCTTTGCCTCAGGCTATACTTTTTTCTCCACATGATGATATTAACTCACAAATCACCTCTTCCCTTACCTCCATTCCACCCACACCACAGCCAGGCTAATTAATATTCATACTCCATACTCAGCTCAGGTTTTATTCCTGTAGGAAGCCTTCCCAATACCATTCTTATTCCCAAAGTAAGCATCTCTCCTTTCTGCCCTTTTAATTCTGGCTCCACTCCAATTTGTCTTTAGGTTTTTTTTTTTTTTTTTATAATACTACATGAAGCAATCTATTAATACTTTTGTCATCCTGGCTGGAGCATGTGTTCCAGAAGAGCAGGAACTGAATGTGTTCATGGTTTTGTCCTGAGGCTCTACACGACATATTACATAGACGAGGCCCTGTATGTAATCCATGCTCATGACATGTTTGCTGAATTCTAGTGCTTTGGAAATTTGCATGCTAAAGGAAACTGGGTTATTTATAGAGGAGGAAAGGCCTTCTTGAAACCAGTTTTGGGAAAAGCAGCCATAAGTAAATGAATTGATTGATGACCTGTACAACTGTCTCTTTCTTAGCACAACATTTATGCTTTTGATAGACATAATTTTTATGCTTTTATAAAGGGGAAGCTATAACACATGAGGTTATGAAATAATTCACATTCTACAGCCCTTTATATCTGAAATACGAACATTTCACAACTGATGCAACTATATATGTATGTTTGCAATATATACAAGCAGCTATAGAACATTTCTCACCTATAGTTTTAAATTTCTTTTAAAGATTTGTTTTTATTTTAGGAGTATAGACAGAGCATGTAGAGTTCCAAGGAGATGTAGAGCCTTTGTCCTATCACAATATTAAAAATGACTTTTTAAATAGGCTGGGAAGTTAACGAACCGCTAAGAAAGCTAACATCAGTGAAGGAAGGGGTTCCATATTAGGAAAGGACTAGGATCTGCCGCTAAAGAGTTGCCATCCTCACATTTGCTATGCTAGAAAAGCAAAGAGTAAAAGAAGCCACACAGAACTTTTAAAAATAGTTTTCTGTTTAGAAAATTTAGGTTATATTAAGCCTACAGTTTCAGCTCATAAGAACAATTATATTAAACAGATGTAGCCTGGAATCAGGGACAATTTGCTTATCAGCTTTGCTTATCTGAGTCTGAGTTAGGTCCTCCAATGTTTGAAAAGCTTTGATGCCTCAACATGATGTTTGCCAAAGTAGTGTCTATAATGAGCAGCCAAATTCTCCGTATTTCAGGCTCTTTCTTTTAAACTGCTTTTGAAGGGGACTGTCAAGTGTTGCATGCTGTTTGTCAGTTAACACTTGGGGAGTGAAATTCACAAAGGGCACTTTATGAACCTTCACAACAAGGATATCTTTGCCAACACTTCAGAGCTATTTTAAGTTT
This sequence comes from Propithecus coquereli, assembly GCF_000956105.1. NCBI lineage: Eukaryota > Metazoa > Chordata > Mammalia > Primates > Indriidae > Propithecus > Propithecus coquereli. The sequence goes on from NW_012147841.1 coordinate 5,221,938, forward strand.
TGGAGTTGTAAGTACCTCCCTCTTCTTAAAGGTGATAGTAGCCGACCCAGGACGCCTGGGTTTTAAGTGAGTTTGCACTTTCAAGACCTGCTAGCACACTTTGGGATTTCAACTGCATTATATGTCCAAGGAATTGTGTCATTTGTTTATGGGTCTTCTTTCATCTAAGAGGTTTAATAATAATGATGGTGAACATAAACAATGATAAATACCATTTATTGCTTATTAATTAGCCAGCATTGTAATCAACTATCGGCATGATCTCATTGAATACGAACTAAAACCTAGAGGTAAATTTTATTGTTTGTCCTGTTTACAGATGGGAAAATTGAGATTCAGAAGGTTTAAGTAAAATGTCTAATGAATGAAATAAAATTCAGGCGGTGAAATTGAATTTGTACCCACGATTGCATGACTTCAGATCACATTATTTATTTTTCCTTATTCTTAAAAGAATAAGGCTGTCAAAGGAGGGAAAAGAAAAAAGGTATGTGTGTGGAGCAGGGCGGGGGTGGAGGTGGGGTAGATCATAACAAGTACTTATGTTTCAATTAAATTCTTTCTTTTTCAGTATTGCTTAGGGAATATCACGTGAATATGTGTGTGCAGTGTGTATTGTGTGTGCGCACTTGTGTGTATGTGCATGTGTGTGTTTTCCCGTATTCCAACATTCTTGTGTGCTCAAAATGGTTGTTGCGAGTACTGGTAATCTTCTGTGGTTTATCTTGGGATTTTGAGATGCTTACATTCTCTGTCACTTTTGTAATTCATCTTGTTGGGAATATTTGAAAGTCTCAGTTTCTGCAGATCAGAACTGGGAATCTAATAGGCAGCTCCTCACCCCTTTCATTGCAAGCTAACCACAGACTATTTTGTACATTGGTGCTTTTGAGAATAATGGAAAAATAAAGAAAAACCAAGAATAAAGGCAAGTGTCTGAAGACTAGGAAAATAAGCATCAAGCTCATTTTGGAGACAATTGTGGATTGGCCTAATTTTATAATGCCTCCACATTTCCCTCTGCTTTTCACTCATCATCCTCATTAATTTCTCTCTTCATTTACTAAACAGATGAGTAGCAAGGAATACAATAGAATTAAACCAGAACAAAGAGGTCCCTTTCTCCCCAATCCTCCATGTTCCTTTCAGAATAAGCACGTTTAATGACCAGAGGTCCATTTCAATTATCTGGCGCCGAGCATTTCTACCTCAGTAGTCACTGCTTTCAGCAAAACGAAATGCTTGTAAAGGGGTAAAGATCCAGTTAACTGACCACTTGGAACAGAATTAATCTGCAGGAGGAAAGGGTGCACATTTTGCAAACTTTATCTTTCCTGGGCAGAACTGCATTATGAAGTGCTGACCAGGCACTTCCTTGCCTTATTTGGAAGACAAACTTTTTGTGTCCTCAAAGCTTCACTTCACATCTAGAGACACATATGTCCTCTCCAGCACCTGTATTTCTCTCCCCTCACCTGCTTGTCCATGGTATTTCTTCTCAGAACTGCTGCACTGTCTACCTAATTCTCTCTTCTTGTCTTTATCTTACGAATTAGCTGCCTAATTAATCTTCCTAAAGTACAGATCTGATTAGGATAGTTTGCTGCTCAAAAAGCTTTAATGGCTTAGCTTTACCTAAACAACAAAACTCAGACTTTCTGGCTTAACCTTCAAAATTTTCTATGACCTGGCTCTATTCTACCTACCCAAACATTTTCTGCTTTCCTTGCCCTTACCAAACTAAAATTTTGCTTCCCCACAATAGAATATAAGTTCCTCAAGGACAGGATTTTTGTCTGGCTGGCTTTTGGTAGGCACTGGATAAATAATATGCTGAATTGATGGAATTAATAAATGACCCTTTCCACATTTCCCTGGCTGTGACCTTGCTTATTTCTTCCCTTCTCCATGAATAAATGGTCAGCCTTTGTTCAAAACCTGCTGATAAACCAATCCTCCCATTAAGCAGTATCAGATTAGCAGGAATAAATCTCTTCCTTCTGTGAGTACCCATAATTATTTTATTCCAACAATTCTCAATCACGTCTTTTTCTTACTTTTCTCTTTCAATTATAACTATTTAGATATATGTCTTATTTATGTGACTAAATTTTAAGCTCTTTGGGCTGAATATACATCTAAATTATTTTTATCTTGCCTCCCATTTCCTCATCATCCACCTATAGTAATGATCCTAAGATATTGCCTTGCAGGTAATAGACACTGAAAAAAGCACTTGGTTGTGAATTTTATATTGTCACTTACCATTCTGTTAAAATATGTAGTAAAATCCTTGCAAAGATATGTCATTTAGTGCTCTTTTCTTGTATTCTAGTCAACTACATTTTAATGGAATAATAGTTGTTTCATTAATAGTTACTGAATTATTAAATATACTGGTAATGGACTATTCTTCAGCATTTTTGGAAATAAAAAATCATTTATACGCAAGCTTATAGAGTGTACAACACCAAGGGTGAACCCTAATGTAAACTATGGACTTTGAGTGCTATTGATATGTCGGTGTAGGTTTATCAGTTGTAACGAATGTACCACTCAGGTGTGGGATTTTGATAGTTTGGGTGGCTGTGCATATATGAGGCCTGAGGGTATATGAGAAATCTCATACTCTTTGCTTATTTTTGCTATGTACCTAAAAGTGCTCTAAAAAATAAAATGTATTTTAAAAAACCCATAGAAACAAACAACCCATTTACTTACTTGTTCCTTTATACTCTCCTGCCACGTAACTTTAAAACACATGCACACACTTGAGAGGAAATCTTAATTATAACAATGGCTAACATTTTTGATGCTTAAGCATATACCAGCCATTATCCTAAAATCTTATCTTATGTGAAAATTAGGTCCCTATTTTAAGATAAAGCTTAGAAAAGTTAAATAACTTGTTCATGTTAATAGGTATTAATTGGTGAGTCTGGAGCCAAACTCCAGTAGTGTGACTTGGGAGCTCAATATCTTAAGCACAAGCCTGTTTTCAGTAAACCATCTAAGTCCTCTGGGTTCTTTTCCTCTGCTTTGGCCTCTAATAACAAAACTTTTCTTCCAACCTGAAGCCAAAAAGAGTTGACAATGGGAAGGTAGTAAAATATGTCTTTGCCTTTGGTTTAAGGTTCCTATATATTCTAGGCAATAGAATAAAACACCATTAATGCTTATTTGGCTGAGGTTAATCTCATATTTATGTATTTCCAGAGCATTTACAACTAGATGTGGCAACACTACACTAATTTTTAACACAGTCATATTTTTCTGTGTTGCTGTTCCTTCATTATACATATTTAATTTTTTTTTTACTGTTTATAGATATGATTTCTTAGGGAGAAAAAAAAGAGCAAAACCAAGAATAAATGAAGTAGAGATCAGTTTCCAGCATTTACAAAAAGCAGGCACTTTTATCTAGTAAGATAGATGCCTTCTAAATTATATCTCTGATTCTTGACTGGGTTATTGTCCTCCAGAGCCTGCTTCTCCAGGGAAGAGCATGTTTTCTGCAGGCTCCTCTCCCTTTGTTCCCACCACAGAAGGTAATAATCTATGCAGAGGAATCTTGGCTTTGGCCAAAGGCTCTTTTCAAGATGTATCGATTGTAATCAATTGAAGATTGCCGAAAATAAGATCCTCATGCAGCCTTTAATGAGTTGAGGTCTAGTTTCATGGTCTTGAATGTAGATTATACTGAGAGTTGCAGAACTAGATTGCCAAAAAGAAACTGTAGAGTAGCCAGTGCTTACATGGTTCTTCCTTTTTCTGTGTTTTCCTTAACTTCTCCTCATGGGGTATAATGTATGTTTATTCATGCTATTGATATTTAATTATTCCTGGGTTTGAAGATGGATATTCTTTCACAAAATCTCCCTTCTGCAATAGGAACTATATGAATTGCCAACTATGTAGAGGGAAAGTATTCAGTAGGATTCTATGAGCTCAAAGATCCTGTGTCTAGACACCTGTTTTCCCTGAGACATTACCAGTATCATTGGTGAACAAGGAACATGCTGCTTTCTAAAACACTATCAAAGAGGTTTTGTTTAGATTCTCTTCCAGGAAAAGAAGTTGGTGATTAAACATATTGAGGTTGTTCCAGCTCCAGGGAAAAAAAAGTTTCTTAAAACTGCTTCCTTAAAATATGGCACTGTCTAAATTGAGTCATTGTATTACCCAGGTGCAACCTAGTTTTCAATCTAAACATAAATAAATAGGGGTGACAACATCCTCATAATGTGAGTACAAAGACTTTACAACCAAATGGAGGAAAGACTGAACCTATTGTTTTATCCTGAAATTAATCTAAATTCTCCATCTTTTAAATATTTTGTATTTTTGGTGGTTCCATACATTCCAGAAATTAAAAAAAAACAAAAATCCTTCAAACCAAAACAGGGCTGTAGTTCTATTTATGGTTTTTCTCACTCATCCAGAGCCAGAAAAGACTGAAAGTATCTCTAAGTCTTATTTCCTTAATATAGTTCCTAGAGAATGGTAAATATTTAGCCAAAAACAGAAATGCTCATTTGAATGTTTCAAATATACTGATGTTTTGTAAACATAGAAACCAAATATAGTTTTGGGTTGTCATAGTTTTTCAATAATCATTTGTGTAAATTAGGTTTTGTCATTCATGTATTTGTTCGTTCATTTATTTGATAAATATATATTCAGTGCATACCATTTGACAGGCATTGTGCTTTGCAGCTGGATGCTGAATAGTGAACAAAGTAAATGTGATTCCTGCCCTCCTGGGGCTTATAATCTATTGAAGAAAACAGATATTAAACAAAAACAAAGAAATGAAATATAATTACAGAACGATAGAAAATAAAAGAGCAAGATGAATATAACACCTATTACCATATACAGTTAGATATAGAAGCATTTTCTCACCTATTTCTTTTTGTGAGAAAACACAGATATTCACTACTTAGTGTGAACATTTTGTTATCTGGCCCTGCAGTATAATAATCATAATCCACTATTTTGCTGCCACCTTCATTCTCTTCATAAGCTTCTATGAGTGTTTTGGGCATTGAGCTTCCCTACTTTCCCGCATGATCAAGGGAATTCTCACCCAGCTAGATGTGAAAAGCCAAATCAAAATGTCCTCTACCAGTCAAGGCTGATGTCTTTTTGACTGACTACCAATTTTTCATATTGAGTGCTGCATGCATCTCTGCAGATTATCCTCCTCTGTTCACCTCTTTGTGGTCCACTTTGTCACCTGCCATTATCTGCTTACTTCCCACAGATTTCGCTCCTACAAGCTTTCCTGCTAGTCAGGTTTTTTTCCTGTTTCTAAACATATATCTCAATGTCTGGCATGATCTTCACACTTTTCCCAGTCACCTTCCTCAACTCAAACTGTCTACTTGGCAGACAAGCACTTTGGAACTGCATATCTACTCTTTCTCATACCACTGACATAGTCTTTTTTTGGCATAGATGTCAACAGGTAGGATCAAATGGAAAGAGGCGTGAAAGGTTAATTCCCCAATATCAGCATCAACTATAGGAAATGTATTTGCAGAGTAACAGCTAAGTGGAGCTCCTTGAATGAACAATACTCTGCGACAACTATTAAATGAGAACATTTCTGTCGCAATGAAGACTAAGTAAGGTTGTTTCAGTGTCATGGGTCACTGGGTAAAGAGCAGAGAAAGCCAGCTGTTCGTCCTTACACAAGAGCCCTTCAAACATGGGAAGCTGATGTTATAGACTGTAAAGGTTTAACCAAAGAATTGCCAAAAATCAAAGGACAATTTTTCAAACACAATTATTAATCTT
>NW_012147841.1:5228014-5230531 GCF_000956105.1 Propithecus coquereli
TACTTGACACAGGAACCTCCAGAAATGAAGACCCCTCCCAAAACAGGGGAAATTGTGTATTTTTATAGATAATTGTGCAGAAGTATGATTAGAGGACAAAATGGTATAATCCAATGGTAATAAACTGTAGTGGGAGGGGCGGCGCAGAATTTAGCAAGGCCTGTTTGTTCAGCTTCTCTGTGTTTCTGTATCTTCATTCCTTTCCTCTGGGTATAAGGAGGACCCCTCTGGAATGAGTGTCTGATGACCTACTGTAAGGGAAGGTCAGAGAACTATTAATATTTTACAGTCTGCTTCAGGGAAGAATGGTGGGAGAAAGAACGACCTTCCTGTTTCTGCTGTTTGCTCAAATGCCAAGGTGCCATATTTGGGGGAAACATATTCTGAACCCCATCAAAATGGACATGTCATTTATTAGCCTAAGTTGAAAATAAATAAAACTCCAGACTCTTTTTTTCAAAATGGCTCTCTTCCAGATTTTCTTTCTTTAACTCTATATTTTCATTGAGAATAATTTGCAATGGGAAGGACTTCAATTAAGCATGAAGATCTTTCTTTATAAAAGATTTATAAGAATTTGTTTAATGATTTATTTATATTCACCTTCAAAAATTATTTGAAATGACTTAATGAAAATCATATATGTCAAGAAGACATAGCTAAATAAATGAGAAAAAGGGTAAAGAAAAAACAAAAACAGAAAAATAAAGCTGAAACAGGGGTAAAGTCAGTGCTCATAATAATGGATTGGACTGGAGTTTCCTAGTAGGGAAGACCTCATGTGAAAGAATAATCAGGAACATAATCCACAGATTTTAGTAGCTCAGGGGAACACAGTTATTTGTGTACTGAAACCCAAAGAATGTTCTCTTGAGCAACTCTAAAAAAATTCCATAGTGTGATGGAGTGAACTCGCAAGATTAGTTCAATAAGAACCACTGAAAATGTTACATATTATTGTCTTTTAGCATGCTATTATATATTAGTTTCTTGTTAATATAACAACATTGCTATTGTAACAAATTAATACAAACTTGTGGCTTAAAACAGCATATTTTTATTATCTAAAAATTCTGGAGGTCAGAAGCCTGAAATGAGTCTTATGGTGCTAAAATCAAAGTGTTGGCAGAGCTCTGATCCTTCTGGAAACTTTAAAGGAGAGATGGTTCCTTGTCTTTTCCAGCTTCTAGTGTCTGCCTACATTTCTTGATTACTGGCCTATCCTTTGTTTCTGTCATTAGATCTCCTCTGATTCTAAGCTTCCTGCTTCAGTTTTATAAGGACCACACTGGGCCCACCAGGATGATCCAGGATAATTCCGCATCTCAGGATCTGTATGTCCCTTTGGCCATGTAATGTAATATATTCCAAAAATTAGAATATGGCCATCTTTTGGGGGTGGCTAATCAGCCTACCACACATGCCTTAATATAGGCAGATGATTGGATGATAAAATGGCTGTATACGCAGCTCTCTGATATTCTTCAATATACAAAAAAACTGAGGGGAGTTCAGAGTACATTCATACTTTACTGTCATGAAAGGAAAATCTTTTCTGGCAGCTCTGGTTTTCATTTTGATATTAAGCTGTAGGTGACTACTCTGAGCTTGTATAGCTTATCTTAAAAACCATCTCCATTTTCAGAGTCAAAGGCCAAGAAAACAACAATAAAAGCTGTAAGTAATTTTCTATAAATTAATCTGCATGATGATAAAGAGTGTAACAATGGTCAAAAGCAGTAGCTATGCTTAAACTGCTGGACCACATGGAGATCATTGGCTTAAGAAGCTCAGACTTGAAATTTATCAAAGTGGAAACTGGCTTTACATTTTATAAGGAGTTAGATTGATAGGTTTAGAGAAGATACGTAATAATCTAAAATATTTGCTGTTTTTTTGCAAATAAGCTTGTTTCTCCTGGCTAAGCAGATGTCTGGAGAGCTGAACTTTGTTATCCCTGTCTTATGGGTACCTCCTATCTGTGGAAGTAATTCATTCAAAGGTCTCAAGCCTTGCAGTCTAGGAAGGATAGCATTCGCATAAGATGCAGAGTAGGAATAGCCACAAGAGATGACCACTACGTGCCCCTGAAAATTGACATCCTCTTTCCTAGTCTTACCTTTACATTAACTTAGAGAGATGGAACTGGAGGAGGGTTAACTTTTGGCCAACATTTCTGAAACAGCACCTCTCAGGAGGCCATGCAGGGAAATGACTGGCCGCAATCATCGGAAGATCCATAGACAGAAAATGTGAGGTACTTAGAACATTTAATCATATTCTGTGACAACAGAAAAAGTCCTTAGACAAATTCTGGGATAACAGGAAAAGTCCCACCAGATATCTGTTGTTATTATAGATACATTAATCTTTATGTCCCATGGAAGGATGCATTAATTTGATATGCCCCATAACACAAAATACCAGACTGAGTGGCTTAAATAATATAGAAATTTATTTCTTCACTTGTTATGGATGCTAGAAGTCCAAGATCCAGGTGTTGGCAGACTTGGTTTC
>NW_012147841.1:5232381-5234369 GCF_000956105.1 Propithecus coquereli
AGATTAATGTAAAAATTTTGTAATTGTTTTTCTTAACTCATTTATTCTGTTCAGACTCATTTCATGGGCCATGATAAAATATATTTTCATAAATCACCAGTGTCATCCTCTTTTACTGAAACACTCAGGGTATACCCCTATGTCTGGGATATACACACTTCCATCATCTGACTCCAGCACACCTATTCCAGGCTGCCTCCCCGAATTCTACAATATTAATACCCTGTGCCATTAGATTGATCTCACTTATTCATTTGTTGTATAAGTCATTACCAAAAACCCACTATATGCTAAACATTATACAAGATATTGGAGACAGTGATGAGAAGTACAAAGTTGCCCTCATGGAGGTTATGGTCTTGTAAGGAAGACACACCATTAATTAATAACAAAACATTGTAAGGAGTGTTATTATGAGGAAGTAAAAGAATTGTGAATTTATTTAACAGAGGGACCTAATGTAGTTTAGGTGAAAAGTAGTCTTCTCTTGGAAGTAATGTTTAAGCTGAAACAGGAAGAGTGAGCAGGTAGATTTGGGAGGAGTGGGGGTAGGTGGACACAGAAGACGATCCTGTTCTGAAACACCTGGGAGCAAAATAGAAAATGGGATATGAGCAACTGGAACCCATGTTATTTATGGCTATAGAAGAAACATGGTGAGAGAAGAGGCTGGGACCCGGACAGGGGTCAGATGGTAGAAGATCTTATATACCAAAGGAAAACCACTGGAATTTCAAGTGGAAATGCTCTTTTGAGATACTCATTTTTGGATGATCAGTCTAGCTATTGTGACAACGATAGAGATAAGACAGAAAGAATGGACTGTTGGGGGCTGGTTCAGTGGTTCACACAAGAGAAGATGATGGCTTGGATTGGGGTGACAAGGAGAGTGGAGTCAACTGAAAACAGATGTGTTTATGGTATAGACAAAACAGGAATTGGTGACTCACTAGATGTGGGGATGTGAGGAAGAATGGGGATAAGGGAACATCCCTCCCTCAGTAAACACTACTGGTTTGGAAAGTTTGAAACCCATTCCACTAAAAATTCAAATCCTGCTAATTCTTTAAGAGCAAGGCTTAATTAACCCAAGATAACCTTCCTCTACTGCTCAAATTCACAACAATGCCCTTTCTTTGAACTCTCATAGCATCTATTGTCTGTTTTTCTCCCTTGGCATTTACACAGATACTCTCTTACACTATTATTTATCTCATACATATGCCAGATTGTAGGATGTTGTAGGATATGAGAATGATACCTTGTATTTTTTCACTTCCTACTAAGTTTCTGGCATAGTTCCATGTACCCAGTAGATACACATTCAGTGTTTATGCAGAAATGGATCAATGAGGAATGAGTAAAGCACATTCAGATTTAACAAAGAACTCAGCAAAAGAACTTTAGAAACAGATAATGTCATTCTACAATCTAAGGTTATCTTTCTTCTCAACTCTGTTGATTAATAGCAATGCCCAGGTTTACTGGCACTGTGGTCTCTCATTGCTTCATTAGTACTTGGTCCTTATTGCATTGTCTACATTTTGCTTTTTCAATTTCTTCCGTTTATTATCACTCCTCAACTATGTCTCTCATGTTTCATTGTAATATTTAATTTCATATTCATTTTCAAGCTCTATTACTTAACATATATAGCTGTCTCTTTGACCTTCTGTTCACCCACATTTTTCTTTAAACTCTGCCAAAGATCTACTCTGAATTGATGTCTTTTCCCATTGAGATTTGAGCTTTGGAGTGTATGTCTGCAGACAAAATTCAATTCTATAATAGTTTCACAGGATCTGAGCAGTCCAGGCATGTTCCCATTGCCTCACTGAACAATGTCAGAGGTGAGAGTTGAAAGTTGTGAGCAGATAGTAATGAGGTAATGCTTTAGGGTGTAAAAATCACTGTAAACTAGAGCATATGTCAGGAGCACAAATGATTTCTCCTTGGCATTGTTTCTCAGCTTTGTGTCACAGAATTTA
>NW_012147841.1:5234419-5235913 GCF_000956105.1 Propithecus coquereli
GCAGACTGAGTGGCTTAAATAATAGAAATTTATTTCTTCACTTGTTATGGATGCTAGAAGTCCAAGATCCAGGTGTTGGCAGACTTGGTTTCAATCTCAGGTCTCTCTCCTTGGCTTGTAGATGACTCTCTCCTCCCTTTGTCTTCACATGGTTCTGTCTCTGTGCCTGTTTGTGTCCTAATTTCTTCTTCATATAAGGACACTGGTCGTGTTGAATTAGGGCCCACCACAATAACGTCAATTAACCCTATTTTTTCTTCAAAGATCCTGTCTGCAAATATAGTCACATTCTGATGTAATGGGAGTTAGGACTTCAAGATATGAATTTTTTTTAGGGGGGGCACAATTCCGCCCGTAATAGTAGTAAGTTATCACATAAGTTGGTCATCGGTAATCACAGGAAAAGAAATATTTGGCAGCTGCAGTCACTCTGGATTTTTGTGTGAGGGTGTTGAACACTTCTGCCCCTCTCCTCACAGAGTAATACATCAAAGCCCCATCTCTCACCCTTAGCCGCATCCCATCATAGCCACTTGTATTGGTCCATAGAATAGATCAATCAAGATCCCAGGGTTTTCCAAGCTGGAAATGGGTAGAGTAGAATACACTTTTACCCCATAATCCACATTATAAAGACATGACTTCCCTTTTGGAGAAAGTATTCCATAAAATGAAGTCAAAAAGGGAAAATAGTGGGAAGAGAGAGAGAGAGGTTTTAGCACTTGGGTCTCTCATGTCTAAGAAAGGTCAATAAAATCCCCTTTTTGGCACATCCTAGTTCAACGTGGATTATCTGTCACTTGCAGTCGAAGTGTCCTGACCACTACTACTGCTGACGCGATCGACCGCCTCCCTCTATCTCACCTGAACATGTGTATAATAGCCATATCTAAATGAATTGCTCCCAAGAAACTAATGAGTATTTTCAGTATGCCCAAGATGCGCTGTAGTTTCTACTTCCCATTTTTCTTTAGTTAAGCCACTGGGGCACACCTGGTGTTTTTCAAAGGCTAAGTGCCAGGCGTAATTTTCTGCCATGGTGGATTTAATGACAGCAAGAGTTCTATAAAAATCAACTACTTGCTTTATCTGGTGCATCCAGCATGCAAAACTCAGATGACGAGATACATTTCATGGATTTGCCACTCCCGTAAAAGGCCTTACTGCCATAAATTGTGAACCAGACAAGTTTATAAACACAAGTACAATTAGAGGCAGCTCAGCTCCTACATTCTTATTATTTTTGTGACTATTAATTTCTTAAACAGGAAAATGTAATTTGCTTTTCTTTAGGGAACATAACAATGATAATATCCTATGTGTTTTGCATTTTCATCTCTTTTGGTAAAAGGCCATCAGTGGTTTACCTTCCTTGCTTTCTATCTCCTACTAGTCCTTAGATGTTTATCACCTTTTATAACATTTGGATGAATGAGTAAGTTTAATATATGTATACATGTAGACCTAGATACATATACTCAAAATATGTAGATA
>NW_012147841.1:5238053-5241665 GCF_000956105.1 Propithecus coquereli
TAGCTGTCTCTTTGACCTTCTGTTCACCCACATTTTTCTTTAAACTCTGCCAAAGATCTACTCTGAATTGATGTCTTTTCCCATTGAGATTTGAGCTTTGGAGTGTATGTCTGCAGACAAAATTCAATTCTATAATAGTTTCACAGGATCTGAGCAGTCCAGGCATGTTCCCATTGCCTCACTGAACAATGTCAGAGGTGAGAGTTGAAAGTTGTGAGCAGATAGTAATGAGGTAATGCTTTAGGGTGTAAAAATCACTGTAAACTAGAGCATATGTCAGGAGCACAAATGATTTCTCCTTGGCATTGTTTCTCAGCTTTGTGTCACAGAATTTAAATGTTTTCAGCTCCATTTCCCAACATAGTTGGAGGATTATAATCACACTTCTTATGTGTATGTGTGTATGTGCTTTCCACATTCGGCCATAACCACTGATTTTGAAAGGGTCATTTAAGAAAGTCACATATAAACTTTATAGCTGGAGCTTAGTTACCAAGTTATAGTCACCATAATCATGGGACTAATGGATCTAGCATAGGACTAGAACTAAGTTTGATATGCAACTCTGCAAATATGTGTATGAAAACATGTATTTTACATATATAATACATATATAGTATATTAAAAATCATATGAAACTGATATAGATGAAAAATTTTAAAAGGATTTAACAATTGACTCATTATTACCTCCCATCGGTTTCTTCAAATGTATATGGAAATGAAATTATAAAAATGATCTCTCAATTTACAAGCTACAAGAATGATAGAATCGGAGTTAGAAAAAAGCTTTATCTTATTTTGATACTTTCTTTCTATTACTGCAACCCAGGTTTGTTAATGGCTCAATTTTAATCTTAAATTCAAACAAAACTATATTCTTTAAACAAAGGGAAATGGATTATAGAAAGAAAAAGAGAGAGAAAAACACATAAAAATATACTTTCTAAATATGTGCTTCCATTAAGCAAGAACTTCTCTATTTTAAACTTGTGCTGTTTTTTGTTGATTGATTGGTTTTGATACAAATTAATGTTCTATATACTGTGTCACTTCTGGTTTCTAACTGGTTAACTGTGGACAGTTATTTAGACTTTTGATGTGTTTTTAGATCTGGATTTTGTCATCAAGCATATTTTCTCTCCCAGATTCCTGCTGATCATAAATTTAATAAACACATATCTTTGGCCCAATTCAAATGATTAATAAATATGTTGACATGATTCAAATGGTTAATAAATATGTTGAACAAGAGAGCCCAATAGACATTAGCACAGACCTTCCACCAAGCTGACATTAATTCATTAGCTATGACCCCTTTTTTATGTTTGCATTGTCATGTATAATCCTGTCATTCTAGATAAGGCATATCTTATACTACATTCCTGTATGCGAGATAAAATAAGCAAAATCTTAAAGGAAATTTGCACATTGTGATCAAAACCAACCCAGTGTTATAGCTATCTGTAGTTTTATTTTTTTAATTCTGTGCCACTCCCTTTTTTCTCCTGATAGCCATGACTTTGCTTATTTGAGGAAATACATCTCTTTCTTGAATCCCATAGTTCTAGTGGGATCTGCCAATCAGTACTTAGTTCCTTTCCTCTTCTCTACCTTAGTCTTAGTCATAGAAGCTGATTAAAGGCCTCCACTAGGCTATTTTTGAACAGGAGTTGAAGGAAAGAGCCTTTTTCTTTTCTGGGGTTGCATGTAGGTGAGTAGAGCCTGGAAGTGCCGCTATCTTTTTTGAGGCTTTTTTCCAGAAATTGATTTAAAAGACTGAAGTTGAAACAGAGAGAGAAGCAATTTAGACATTAGTGAGTGTTCAGTTGATATTTCAATTCCTGTTTCCAGTTTTTCTGCCTTTCCTATTATTTGCTTACCCAACTCAATGGATTCTGTTTTGACTTAAGCTAGTTAAGTTAGGTTTTTTTCATTTGTAACCAAAAACATACTGACCAGAAATTCAAGAACACGTTAACAAACATCCACATGTGAGGAAATATTTGTTGCATAGGCATTTTCAAAGGTGAACTTGAAAATCAGCAGTGTATATGACTCTGTAAATGGTAGGATCCTTTGGGGGGCTTTCTGATTCCCACATATATTACCCATCTGCCTCCAGTGAGCCTTAACTTCTGAGTATCTGTACTAGTCAAGGTTCAATACCAGAAGTAGAACCACTAAGAGATATGTGTGTATGCATACGTGGGAGTCTATGTGTGTTTAACCATTTTATTACCGAGATTTGACCTAATGCAGTTGTGGGAGCTGGACAGACAACCTCTGCGAAGCTGTTATTGTCATGTCTGATGATGCAACTTGAAGTCCTAAGGAAAGGCAGAGGGAAGGACAGGTGGGTATACAGTGCAGGAGGGAAAGAAAAAGCTGGAAACCCAAAAACATACGTGGGGAAGAACAGGAACAAACGCATTAGGATGGATGGAAATCCTTGTCAGTTCTTGTTACCTCTAACCTGGATGGCGTGGGTATCTTGCAAAGCTGGGGATTCTTCCAACTCCTGGTTGGAAATGCTGAGGAACAATACAAGGAAGGTTGGGAGTTGGCGGCCTGGCTACTACCTCATATCCATGAGTTGAGCCAGAAGATAAGCAGCAACATAGGTGAGCAACAACATGACTGCTGCTTCACTTCCACCTTCAAAAATCTCTCTCAAGAACCTCTCTTTGGACCCTCTAAGAAAACATAGGAGGAAACAAATTCTATTAATAAAATATGTAGATCAACCTAGCTAAGTTGATACATTATAAAGCCACCACAACGCCAGAATCATTGAAATGACATATTCTAAAGAACGTAAACATGCATATTGTGTGTATGTGTGTGTGTATGTGTTAGGAAGGAAGTGGTAGTGTGAGTCTACAATAGGAGGAGTAGGAACTGGGTGTTAATCAAAAGGCATCTTAATAAAGCAGAGAGCTAAGTTATGGCTGTCTTTCATATTGGAATATCACGTTGTGGAGTGATTTTTCTTTGTGTGATGGACACACCTTATTATTGATGCTCTGATAAAATTTTTTTCTTTAATCTTATAAATACAGTGTGTTTTTGGAAGAGCGACTAGACAACCTCAATTTCCTGCGGAAGTATATTTTACCTTCTAGTAAATGTTGGCATTTCCCATGCTATTCTCTTCTGAATAGTATAAACAGAATTTTATGATCACGGTGTTTTGTTTGATTCTGGGATGGGTACTTTTGGCCACAGTTTGAGTATTTTTAACATCTTAAATCTATTTCAGTTTGCTCTAGGTTTGATAAAACATGTAGCCTGAAGCGATTTTCCTTTAACTTACAAGCCATGTGCTGTTGGAAGGAAACTCAATCCATATATTTCTGATTCGTTTATACTTAAATCATTAACATGTTGTAATGTAAGAGGACGCTCTCTGTCTTTAAAATAAGCCTCTTTCTCTTAAAACAGAAAGCTTTGTTTTTCCAAAAGTAAATGATCTTGGAGGTCACTAATCTAAGTGCTGTTTTAAAACTGAACTCCATGAAATTAGGGTAGGTTCTTTCTCTATTGGTAATTTTTATGTCAGACCTGTCAATCTATTAATATTTCCTTATTTTTCCCAATATATTTACTTATT
>NW_012147841.1:5252270-5255151 GCF_000956105.1 Propithecus coquereli
TTTAAAATGTTCTTTCTTTTTCTCTCAATGATTTATACAGATCAATTATTACCTTATTCAAATCTCCAATATTCTTTTTGTCTACTCAACATCTTAGTTTTAAAGAGGGATATGTTAGTATCTTTCACTAAAAGTACTGATGTCCATTCATCTCTACAGTTTATTCCATGCTGATTGATATATTTCAAGATCCTGTATTTAATGATGTATAATTTGCATCATGATTGTTAATGTCTTCTTGATTTAGCGTTTCTTCTATCAGTTTATAACCTTCCATTTTGTTCCTTGTGATTTTTTTGGCCTTAAATATGTATTTCCCCTAATATTAAAATTGCTTCCAAGACTTTCTTTTGGTTTATATTCACCTGGTATATCTTTTTTCATTATAGCATTTAACAAATATTAAATGTCCACGGTGAGTCACTGTTCTAGGTTATATGTAAAAAGAAATAGGTGATGATCCTGCTTGTTTGGAGCTTATATTTTAGTATGAAAAACATATAATAATAAAGAAAAACTAATGAAGAAAAAGCGTGTTATATGTCAGGTGGTGATAAATGCTACTGAAAAATAAAGCAGTCAAGAAGAAAAACGGTTGCAAGGAGTAGGCTGAAATTTTAGATAGTGTGATTCAAAAACCTTCTGTTTTATTTGGGTACCCAGAATCCCCTGCTGGAGGCTGAGCAGCCGCCATCCACAATCCCCACCCTCCATTATTATGGGTGAGGGGAATGACACATAAGCACCAACAGGATAAGAAATAAACTGTATTACTCACATAGTAAATAGCAAACGGATTCCCTAAGAGAAGATATCAGACTCAGTTGGGAGTTAAATGAGGAGACATGATAGCTTTGGGATTTTATTGTAGTTTGGAGATGATGCCAGGGTGGAGATTCAGAGTCTTATTGCTAAGACGTGGGGCAAAGAGGAAAAGAATAGCTGGGGACTTGAAATCTGTTAGAAATCAAACATCAAAAATGGGGGCTCTGTCTTTATTACAAGCCTCACTGGGAGAGAGCTGGGGAAGTTGAGGAAAAATCCATCCTTTCAAACTTTCTTATCCTATTTGTTACATTATTGGATCATTTTTTAAAACTCAATGTGGATATCCATGTCTTGATCAATAAACCTATCCCATTCCCAATTATTATTATTTGCAGTACAGAGGACTTACTTACATGTATTTAATATTTTGTGTTTTGTGTTTTTTATAACTAGTTTTATTTTTTTCTTCTTTACTATTTTACATTGGATATAATTTTTCCTTATTTCTTCTAGGGTTTATCTCTATCAGAATATTTTATTGAGCTATATTGCCCTATTTGTTTGAAGTTTATCAAATTATATGTTTTTCCCCAAACAAAATGTGTACCATAGCACACTTTTAACTTTTAGTTGCTTCTTTCCAGACCACACGACAAATTCAAACCTTCCTCCTATATTGATATCCATGGTATCTTAGTCTGTTTTTTGTTGCTATAACACAAAACCATGGAGTGGGTAATATATAAGGAATAGAAATTTATTTCTCACAGTTCTGGAGAGGCTGGAAGCTCAAGAGCTTGGCACCAGCATCTGGTGAGGGCCTTCTTGCTACATTATAACATAATGGAAGATATTACATGGCACGAGAGTGAAAGAAAGAGAGCAAGAGAGCTTGCTTTTAAAACAGGTGATTACTCACCTGCCTGCTAGAGAACATTAATCCATTCAGGAGGGCTCTTGCTCTCATGAACAATCACAGTCAGGCTCCACCTCCCAACACTTTTACATTGGGGGTTAAGTTTCCAACACATAAATTTTTGGGAGACACATTGAA
Organism: Propithecus coquereli; assembly: GCF_000956105.1. Classification (NCBI taxonomy): domain Eukaryota; kingdom Metazoa; phylum Chordata; class Mammalia; order Primates; family Indriidae; genus Propithecus; species Propithecus coquereli. Next base: position 5,254,093 of record NW_012147841.1, read on the forward strand.
ACCATACCACATAATATCTTGTGATATTTTAATGTGAATTTACTCCATATAAACTATAGATTATGTGGGTTTTTTTCTGGCATACAGTGTATGATAATATTTGTTGATAGTTGAGTGAATGAGTATGAAAGTATTTTCACATAAAGCCAGAGAACCAGAGTGTTTAAATGAACCAGAATCACACACAAAAACAACATAGTCCAGTACTCTTTTCTTAAATACATTAAGATCTTTAAACAGCAAAATAAAATAATTTATTGTTCATCCACCACAAGTTTTACAGAAAAATGAAGTGGTATATTTATGTTTATATAGGTGTGTTTTTACATAATCTTCAAAAATCCTAAATTTTGACTTGTAAAGCTGTGGCATAGCAGGAAAGGAAGGAGTAGAAAGAGAAAAAAAATACCATGTAACTGCCTTTCCCTAAGTGCCAATTAGGATTTTAGAATATTTTAGGATTGTAAACTTCGTTTACACAAAAGCAATTTTATGCTGCATTTTGCTGCAATTAGATAACCTATCAGATTTAGCAGCTCCCTCCCACATCCTCCCATGGATCTTTCCACATTGCCTTTTAATCACTTACTTGTTTGTAAGATCGTCTCCCTTAATAGACCACAAACTCTTTGTGGAGTGTGTCTCTCTTGTTTCCTCATTCAACAAACATTTATTGAGTTTTGTCTAGGTGCTAGGCACTGTCTCATTTATATTTGCAGATCCTAGTCAGCTATGACATAAGTACTCAGTAAGAGTCTCAAATGAATCAATGAATCCTCTCTGCCTCTAGTTTAGAACATTTCATAGCGCCTGGGTCAGTTATTGTAAGTGTATTCATGTACATTTTGCTTAGGAAAAGTTTTGTGGACTTATACTAAAAATCCAAATGTCAATTTGTTCCTCTATTTCTTGAACTAACATCAACAGTTATATCTATTATTTGTATTTTTCTTAATACATTTGAAAAAAGATTCACATGCAAAGTAGTCAGTAGAGTTAATGCAATCCAAGTGAAAATTTTGGCTGAGATTTTATAAAAAGTTGATAAATTGATTCTAA
>NW_012147841.1:5255828-5271747 GCF_000956105.1 Propithecus coquereli
ACACTTCACAAAAGAAGTTATATAAGCAGCCAACCATCTCATAAAAAAGCCCTCAACCTCATTGGACATTAGAAAAATGCACATTCATGTCATTGAGACATTATGTGATGAGATACCAGGTCCTACCCACTAGAATGGCTAAAATGAAAAAAAAAAAAATGACAACACCAAATGTTGGAAAGAATGTGGAAGAGCCAAAGAATGTGGAAGTTTAAAATGTTACAACTACTTTGGAAAACTATCAGTTTCTCCTTAAGTTAAACATATGTTAAACAATTATACTCCTAAATATCTCAAGATAAAAGAAAATTCTTTTCATACAAGAATATGTAAGGCAGCCTTATTCATAAGTGACAAAAACAATATACCACCTAAGTGTGCCTCAAAAGGAAAATATTAATAGTAAACAAATTGTGATATTTCATACAGTGGACTATTAAGGAATAATAAGACTAGAATAAGAGATAGGAATTAAGGAATTAAGGAATGGAAAATTAAGGAGCAATAAAAAGAAAAAAACAACTGATTTATGCAACAATATGGTTGAATCTCAGAAACATTATTCTTAACAAAAGAATCCAAACACGAAATGGTACCTACTTTGTAAACCCATTTATATGTAGTTCTAGAACAAGCAAAACCAATCTGTGGTGAAAGAAATTAGCATAGTGATGGTCTTTAGCACTGGAGGTTAGAGGGTGATGATGTTGTAGGACTGAATAAGAAGGGGCATTTTGGGGTGATGGAATTGATCTATATTTGATATGCAAATGGTTTACTGGCTATATGCATTTCGTCAAAATTTATCCCAACATGTAATAGCCATGCATTTCGTTGTATGTAAATTACATTTCAATTGAAAGAACTAAAAAAAGATTCATAGACTATCTTGTTCATTTTCCTAAAAGCTTTTTCAAAAAAGTAGGTGTTAGTTTTTGTTTTGTTGTGTTGAGTAGATAGAAGTAACAGACATCAACATTTAAATTTTTTGTCCAAAACCACGTGATGCCTAATAGACATTTTTATTACTGTTGCTTGTTGACAGAGCTCTGGTTGACTACAGGAAAGCCAGGAGCCTGTCTGCCCTTCCTGTGCCTGGCATTCCCATATTAGAGTAATTCTGTGTTACTGAGAGAGACATTAGAGGTAGAGACACAATTTATTAATAATTTTTCAGCTCTCTTTAATCCTAGAACCTTATCTGATAAAACACTGGTTTTTTTTCTTTGTCGTCTCAATAATTAAATTTCCTTTGCTCTCCATTGTGATCAGTAACATCAGATAAAGGGCATTTAGTAGCAGAGGAGAGCAGAAGGGATAAACTTAACTTCAGATCTAGAAAAATTTATTTTTGTGAAGAAAGTACCAGCTTGGTTTAGTTGAAATACAGTCATTCAGTATATTTTTAGAAAATTATTCCTGTCCTATATTCATGTGTGCAGATCATCATTATTGATACATTGATCAAATAAAATAATTGCTTAAAATTCAGGTAAGCATGTTAGCTAGAAACCTAACATAGGTCTGCATTAAAAGATCTGGAAAGTGCTAAAGGGTCTCTAAAACAATTAAACAAAAATGATAGATTTGGCTTTTACTCATTAAGAGAAAGATTTTGAAACTGATGTGAAATTTTTAGATTGCAAAAATAGAAATGATTGTGTAATGATACAGTTTTCATAGATAATTCCCTTGATACTGATTTTATTGTATGGGGGGGAATTATGCGATGTTTCAATTAAATGAGCAATGGGGAAAAGAGATGAATTGTGAAATCATAACTAGCAAAGGTCTATTTTTAAAGCTCTAATTTTAACTACCCTTTTATAATAATGTGATGTATAAATGATGCTCAAGATCAGAGCTTCCTGTCTGGGTATGTGTGGCTCTGTGGTAAATTAACTGGCCTGGCTTTGAAGAAAAGAGAGTATTTGTTTTCTTCTGAACCACACATATAAAAATTATATCTTAGAAGAAAAATATGCCGATAAAACCAATTCTCTGGACTTAAGAATTTAAACCACTTTGTGAATCTGGGCCTTTCTCTCAAGGTGACTACATCCATTTAGGCAGGCAAAGATGGAGGATTACAAATGCCTTCAACGTACTGCCTGAAGTTAAGGAATTGATCTTGATATTTGATTTCATCCTTCTCTCCTTTGTGCCATGAGGACTGAGTTTTTCTTCTTTATGGATATTCTGAAATCAAAAAAAAATATTGCCAATGCTTCCTAATTAAATAATAAGTACATGATTTCTAAACAAAAGGATGGTTGTAACAAAAGAAATAGTGTAAGGTAAGTTCTCAGCTCCTTTTGGGGGATTGTCTGAGTCTCTCTATGGGACATTCAGAAAAACAACTATCAGAGGCCAAAGATACATAGAATGAATTTTGTAGTCTTGATAGCAGTGACTTCTTTGTGTAGGTCATTTTTATAGTTTTACCAGGATTGGACTTGCTACTAATCAAAATGATCCCAGGTCACTTACTGACTGGTTTGTATGACCATATGACTTAATTGCTTCTCTTCTCAGCAGTTGAGGAGGGGATGGGGAGTTCAGTGATTGGTTTAATGTTAGTTACCAGGCAAAGTATTGGATTGGTTGCTTCCATTGCAACCTTATTTGTCACAACAATTTAGCATGGGAAATACTGTAATTTAACCTCTGGTATTCAGATTATAGGAATTGCCCAGGGATACAGGAGAACCAAACATCTTGGTTCTTTATTGTCTGCTAAAATACCTGATCATTAATCTCTCAGGATGGAAATCAGGAGGGTCATACCCATTGAAACAAAGACCACCTACTGAGCCAAAGGACAGGTTAGACATACATGTCTGTAAATTCGGAATTACAAATGCCAAGCCTTGGTATATATGTGATATGTATGTGGTAATCCTTAAAAGTGGCTTATAGATCTCCACAGAAACCATCACAGCCACAGTGAGAATATAGACTGTGGTCTAACCATGAGGTTGAAGGTCTTCCTCCACATAGCTGGCTCTAGGAGTGCCCCAACCTACTGCCTGTATTCCTGCTCTACCTCAACCTGTGAGAAGGAAGATTTGCTTTCTTTAAAATCTATTTATCTTTCCAATTATCACAAGAATCCTTCATTTCTTGGTCACAAATATAATTTTTAAAAGTTTTTCAGATTACTTATATACTAATAAAATGTACATCTTTCATTTAAATTTTATTTTTTGAAGAGTTAAGAGATTGGACCACATGGTCTCTGAGCACATTAGTATCCTGCTTTGTGTGTTGATATGGAGTATTGATCTCTAAAGGAAGACTTTCTTGGTACATTGTTCATTGCTGCAGAATGATCAAGAAGCCAGTCTCCCTTAAAACAAATCAGGGTAATCTTGAGCAAGTTACTTAAACTTTGTAGCTATAGTTTTCTTTTATGATGTTAGGATTAAATAGGCAAAATATATATATATATATATATATATATGTATATGTATATAAAGCATTTTGCCCATAAAGTTTATGGAAGCTAGTAAATGTTCAAGAAAGATAGATATTGTTATTCTAAGTTTTTATTCAGATGTTAATTAAAAATTAGATGATAACAATGAGAAAAAATGGCTAAATGCTTAAAATAGCCTCTGTATAGTCCTTTTCCCCTCTCCAGCCAGTTTCTAGCATCATTTTCATAGAATTTTGCAAAAATAAGAGTGTTTTTTAGAAGCGAATAATATTTTCTTTATATGCTAAAATGTGAAAATACTATTTTGGTGAAAACGCAATTTAAATTACTCGATATATTAATAATTAGCAAGAAGCCAGTTTTCGTTTATGTTTAGTATATATCCAGACTAGATCATTTCATTATTTACACAGCCTGGAGTCCAAATATTGAGCATCATTGTTTCTCTATTAAAATGATGAAAAAGTATTTCCTTTGCTTTGTCTAATCCCAAGCCTTTGAATATTGTGAAACCATGCATGAATCAGAATTGAACATTAGCCACACATTTGAACCAGAGTAAATGCTATAGCATTATCCCTCTTATTCAGAAACATTTGCACACTTTGTTTTTTCCCCTTGGCCTGTTATAAAACTCACTAAGGTAAAATGGCAAAATAACTATTTAAATATACAGAAGATTCGTTGATTCATTCAACAAGTATTGGGTGATAGAGTAGTGAAGAAGCCACAGCCTGTGTCTTTTTGGTGGAACCAGACAACATACAGCTAAATTAGTAAATGTATGTTACAAGTCCAGGTAGTGAAGTTAGTAATAAGTATTATGATAAGAGTAAAGCACAGGAAGAAGAGAATGATCAAGTGGGAGGAAATGGCTACTTTGTCTAGGGTGATTATGGAGGGCTCTCTTAAGAGATGACTTTGGAATAGACATGTAATTGAAATTAGCCATGTGACTATCTGGAGGAAGATTTCTCAGGAGATAGAATAGGCATAAGCCCCAAGGAAAAAAAATGAGTTTGACTTGTCAAGGCCAGTCTGGTTAGAGCAGAGAGAGGGAGAATGAGAAGGGAAAGACATATGGTTTGAGTGGCATGCCAAAGTGCTGAAGAAAGGAAAAAAAAAACACCAAAATTCCAGGAAACTTTAATTTCTTTCTCTAGTTTTCCATCCATTTCAGGTCTTAACCACTTTCAGTGTTCCAATGTGATTTTCTGTATGCAATGCTAGACTCCTTTTTTTCTTGAGACTGACAATTGATTATTTAAAAATCACCAGGAATAGTGGAAACTACTAAACTGATCAAAGGATTTTTTCTGTTTAAAGAATGACTTATACATTATTACTAAACAGTCCTCTATTTAAAAGACCACTTTTAGACTTCTCATTTGTTGTATCAATTCTCTTAGACAAAAACTTTATCCCCATATATAAAGACTGAAGTATCCTGAAATCTGGCTGTGTTTTAATTTGATTATGGCTTGTCTACACACAAGACACAAAGTGTATAATTGAGACAATTATCTAAATAATTAAGGGCAAATAATAATTTTGTCTTAAATATACAAACAATTATCCAATTAGGTAATTGCAAAGTTAAATTGCCAACTGGGATTCTTACAGTGGTATTTTGATGATTTAAGTATAGATGAATCATAAACATTAGGATTAAGTTTCACCTGAAAGAATCTTATGTTTAAGATCTATGGAGAAATATACTTGGTGGAGTGTATTTTGAGTTATACTGAAACCAAAGACTCATAAAACTGGTTTGAGATAGTTTGCTGAAACAAAAACTGGGTCTTCACATATAACAAGTGCAACTAAAATAATTAGCTAGAGGTTTCAAGTCAAATATATTTTTCAAAAATTCCCTAATCATTACTCATTCATTTATTCATGCTTTCAGCAAATACTGTTTGAACTCCTACTATGTGTTAGTCATTTTGCTAGGTTCTATGTTTACAAAGGAGAACAAAAGAGTCTTATTTTGCACCTCTTAGGGCTTACAGGATCCTAAGGAAATTGATTAATAATAATTAATAAGTGCCACTCCTCAACTCTCCATAAAGGAAAGGGACTTCTACTTCACTCCAAGGATGGAAAGGATAAAAGGATCATCTTATATCATTCTCTGTTCTTTCTCTAAAAATTGAGGGACTGCCTCTCAGATGTGTCTTCTCTATTGAGGAAACAGATCAGGAGTTGAGGTATAAGGGAGGAATGGCTTAAAGAAGGAATGATTGATATTACCATGTGACTCAATTATTTTTTTTTTCAGCTATTGGTTCAATGCTCAGCTGTATGGTTTACAGAACAGCACTCACAACCTAGTTGACTCCGTTTGGAATTGAGGTGTTTACAAAGGCAGTGTCAAGGAAGGAGAAGTTTTGAAGCAATGAATCATAGATGTGGTGAAAAAAGAAGGAAGCAGTGACTAACAGAGGAGAAAGTAGAAAGATCTGTGAATTGGAGTCTAATGAAATTGAAGAGATTGCTGGGAAGGGTAGAAAGCTGTGGTCTCAGAGTAGACTGGAAGCATTTCTAATTTCAGAAGTGGAGCATTTCTGGGTAGGTCTGTGGAGAGGATAAGAAGTGAAGAAAAGGAGAAGGTAAGAAGTTCAAGTTGTTGTGTTCAGAGTTGGATGAGTCATGCAATAGATGATGACATTTCTCAGAGTATCAGGAAATAAATAATTTTAGTGGGTGTCAAAAATTATATTTAATCAGGAGAAGTGACCAGGAGGATGATAGAAGATAATGTCAGAAATAGGTGAAGAATGTTTAGCCAATTGGTGAGACCTTCAAGGGAACAGATTATTCATTTATGTATTTATTTATATGAAGATGGAGGAGTCAGAGCTGAACATGATTTGGATACCCTGAAATGTGTGTGAGAGAAAGAGCACCTATACTTGAACAGATATTGAGAATTTGAGCCAATCTGAAAGAAATGTTCAGTAAAGAGACAAGTAGTATAGAGGAATTTATCTAACCATGGGCAAATAAGCCCATACAGTGGATGTGGGCAGTACCATAGTTTTTGAGGATTGAGCCTTGAAATAGATTAGGTCTCCAATTTACTTTTACTTTAATATCAGAGGAAAGAAAGCAGTAGAGCTCCTTAACCTGAAATAGCCAACAAAATGCCTTAATTTACTTTATTTCATAGATATAGATATTGCATGAGTATCCTGTTCTCAGCATATCATCTGATTTTCAAATGTCTTGGGTTTAATAAAACCCAAAGTGCATTTTGCCAAGAAAATATCATCTGAGATTTTAGGCGTGTTTATCTTAGGAGAAATATAATCCTCACATTTATGATTCATTTACACTTAAATTCAAACGCTGTTGATAGAAACCCATAGTACATCCAAGATAGTTCTTGTCATTCATGTATCATTTTTAAAGAAGTTTTCTTTAAATTATGTAACTATGAAGATTAAACCATATCTAATTTGGAAAGTTAAGAGATATGACTTCTTAATTTAGGGAGTGACATGACCACATTTAATCATGGACCCACAGAACTACAAGAGACTTTGGGAACCATTGGATTCTCTCATCATAGAAAAAGAAACTGAGGGGTAGAGGGGGCGCCTGACATGTCTGCAATCACCCTCGACTCCAGAGAAGAACCTGAGCAAATAAATTAAGTGGTATTTAATCAATGCTTCACTTCGAGCACACGAGCACTTAGTACAGGATCTTAAACATTACAGGGGCCAAATAATGTTTGTTTAATGAATAGATCAATGTCATTGGGACTCCACCTCTCAGATAAATGTGATTTATTTTGCCATTTGGCATATCCATTAATCATCCACATATGAGGGGCTCCATAATGGGCTTTGTACCAAATTGCCTTAGTAGACACAATTATTAGCCTCAAGAAGATTTCAACTCAAAAATAACAAAATGAATAAAGTGTTCAACTACTCATGAGACTTATTAGGTTAATATGTAAAGACATAACTGTCATTTTGTGCGGCTATTTATGTGAAAACATCTGTGAATAAAAATGGGTACATGACATTACATGAGTAAAATACCTCTTTTCATTTCACGTGCATGGGAAATGGTTATGGAAGAGAAAGGTTTAAGGAGCTCTTCATTAGTGCTGCTAGAATCAGTGAGCAGGCCAAGAGATCGAAGAGCAGGAGGTAGAATTTAAGTAAATGGAGCTAGTGAGAAGGTTTATTGCTGTGGAGCAAAGTGTGGCGAAGGACTCCTAGGGGTGACAGTGAGAAAATGAGCTGATGGAAAGAAGAAATATTTCAGGAACTCCAGGGAAAGGACTAGAAATTGGAAAGATTGTAATGTTATGGTTCAGCACATGTGAGGTTTAGCTGTGTAAGCTTAGGCAAGGCATTTAATTATTTTAAACCTTGGTTTCTTGAGATAATCTTACAAATGTAGGTAATCACGATACCTACCTCATATGTCTATTGGAAGGATTGAATTAAATAATGTTTACTCACTGCATGCAGATCAAGTTGAACCTGGAGTTGAGGTGTTTGGTGAGATAATAAATTCTTCTGGGTTCTATCTAGCTTAGTGGTATTAGCTCCTATAATTCTTTTTTAATCACAGGTCTCGATTAGAAAATTTTCATACATGAACATTCTCCATGGGTCTTTTATGGAAGCAGTTTTCTTATAGGAACCTCTTTTAGACGGCTCACTGGTGTGCTCTCAAGGATAAAGTCATCAGAGTTATGTGTGATAACCATATTAGAATGGGACAAATCGTGGTCCTTTCCTTGGTGGTAAGGACTAGGTTAGCAAAGTGTATGTCAGAATGAGGCGATTCTGGTAATATGTCTTGGGGAGAAGCGAAGTCTAGAAGGGCTGGGGGAGTAGTGATTTGCCAAGAAGGAAGGAATGTTAAGGGGTCTCAGAATGGGTACTGATATTACCACCAACACCCAGGGAGCTGAAGGAGAGGAAATAGCTCTGGCCTTTCACCTGGTGGCTTTATAGACCCTATCTAGCCTGATTTGGAGGGTCTTGACCTGGCTCTAAATCCAAACACCTCTTGCCTCAGACACTCTATGAGCATCCATAGCATGTACAAGCAACATTCCCCATGCTATTACTGAGGGTTTGTGCAGCCTGGGATAAGGCTTCCCAGCTGCCAGTAGCAATGCCTGTGGCCACACTGGGGCCTAGAGGCCAAGGAAGTTTAACTGCCCCTCCCTTAGGTCCTTCAGCCAGATGGTTACCAGCTTTATGCATGGCCCCGCTCTGGCCCTTCTCACGCCTCCTCCATTCTAGCTAGGAGTCCAACCTCTCCATCCACAGCTTCAAGTCCAGGGGACTGCATTCCAGATACCCCTGATTCTGCTATGCTCTTGCTACCTCCTTGCTGTCCCTTTCTGTTCTGGCATTCTGCTTGTACACATGTGATTAGTGGGAAAAGCGCTGGATGTGGAGTTGGAAGACCTAGGTTTGAAAGTGAAGTCTGCATCTGCCACTTGCTATCTGCATGACTTGGATAAATTACTTAATATTTCTGAGCCTCCATTTCTCAATCTATAAAATAGGTATAATGATACAAGCCTCAGAAGTTGTGAAAATTAGATTACATTATATGTTACAAAGTACCTAGCACAGTGCCTGATATTCAACCAAACTTTAATATATGTCCCTGCTCTCTCCCTTCCTCATATCATTTACATCACAAGATATATTAAAGCAATCTTCAAGTTATTCAGGGATGAAAAAATAAAGCCAAAAAGGGGCTGAGGGAGGAGGGGGAAAACCCTTAAGCATCTAAGGGAACAGGAAAAAGAAGCTCATCAAAAAACAATTCACAAAGGGCTATCAATTATTCTTATTTCATGTTAAGTGACTACAGACATTTTGTAAACTTTACATATCTAAAGCTGTCAGATGATGGGTGTATCAATTTGGAATGATTCTCAGGATCACATCATAATTGGGAATGCTGACAGAGTCAAGCTAAATGGTGGAAAATCAACTTCTCTTCCAGCCCTATAATTTGTGAAATGATCAGGACAGAGAAATGGAGAGAAACGAAATTAATATATGACATGGGCATGGTAACACAGCACAGTGAATAATCAAGTTTCATAATATCATAGAGCATTAGAAAGACATTACTGGAATCATTTAGATTTCTGCAGTGCCTTCTTACTGCAGAGCTAAAAGTGTCTGTCCTGTTGTCTAGATGGCTTCCCTCAAATGTGGGGCTGTTTGGAGAGCTGACCTCAGTGGTACAATCCTTCCAGATAGCTTTTCCATCATTACCTTACTTGCCATCTCATTTTTACTGCATAGGGTTTCACCTCTGCAAATAAACCTGCAACAAAGTAGGCTGCTCCCTTTATTGGCTGATTGAGTGATAGACAACAGATGAGGTTTAGTCAATTAAATAGCATTCTAGTTTCTTAGACATATTCATGACAGGATCACAAACCTTATTTTCAACATTTGGTAAGATGTTGTGTACATGGTCTAAATCATTAAAGCATAGTAATAGCTTATGAAATTAGATGTTTTTGTACAATTCAGTTCTCATGTCCAATATCAAGAGAATGTATAGTTTGAGGTAGTGAGTTCTTCCTTTGCACCTGAGAAATCCAAAAATTCTGTTGATTTACTCTGATGCTCACTGATATGATCATATTAATAAAAATAATATTGAAACAAGATACATATGTGTACACACACATACACACACATGAAGATATACAGGTTGAGCATCCCAAATTAGAAAATTAGGAATCTGAAATGCTCCAAAATCCAAACTTTTTGAGTGCCAACATGATTCTTAAAGGAAATGCTCATTGGAGCATTTTGGATTTTTAATGTTTGGATTTGGGCTGCTTAACTGGTAAGCATAATGCAAATATTCCCAAATTTAAAAAAAATCCAAAATCTGAAACATTGCTTGTCCCAAGCATTTTGAATAGGGATACTCAATCTGTATAGATAGATTTTATGTTCAAATAAAAATGCTTCTAAACTGAAATTAGAAAATTCTTAGAGAAAAAGAACATGTATGACATTGTCTATCACATAATTACAGAAAAGCACCTAAAACGTACCCTGTAACCAGATTATGCATTCCTGATGGACACTAAACTGCAAACTTCTTGAGGAAAGGGTTTCTAGTCCATCCTTTTGCATTATGCAGAGTGCAAGAATTTTTTTTTTTTTTTTAAGGTGAAAACATATATATTTAGAATTAGCCAGTTGGACTTGGTTTAGATGATCCCAATTTTGTTGGCAACATCCAAAGCATCATAATCGGGAGCCAGTCGAACATATGCCTTCTTCTCTCCATCAGGCCTGATCAGGGTGTTGACCTTGGCCACATCAATGTCATAGAGCTTCTTCACAGCCTGTTTGATCTGGTGCTTATTGGCTTTGACATCCACAATGAACACAAGTGTGTTGTTGTCTTCTATCTTCTTCATGGCAGACTCAGTGGTCAAGGGAAACTTGATGATGGCATAGTGATCAAGCTTGTTTCTCCTGGGAGCGCTCTTCCGAGGATATTTGGGCTGCCTCCGGAGCCGCAACGTCTTTGGCCGCCGGAAGGTGGGTGATGTACGGATCTTCTTTTTTTTGTGGCTGTGGACGCCTTTTAGCACTGCCTTCTTGGCCTTCAAAGCCTTTGCTTTGGCTTCGGCTTTCGGAGGAGCAGGAGCTTCCTTCTTCACCTTCGGCGCCATCTTGTGAAAAGAGTGCAAGAATTTTTATTCTAGCATTGGAATTGTGCCACCTGCATGAAAATTGTTCTTAAGTAACTTTTTTTAGTTGGACATTAAGTGAAATCCCCTTTGATCTAACTCTAAACTGAAAATACCATTTCAATATGGTAGGAATAATATAATGTTCATCAGCATTTACAATCTGGACTTTTCAGTCTGGTACGAGGTTCATCTTTAATCTCTGGACATATGAGGGTTGTCCGAAAAGTATCCAGCCATTTAGTATACTCGTTATATTAACAATGGCTGGATACTTTCTGGACAGCCCTTGTATTCCACATTTGAGGGTTAAGCTTCATATGTTTTGTCTACCTACTGGTAAAGTGCATGCCTCCATTTTTTATCCGAGTCACTTTTTAAAAGGTATACTGTATGTTAGATATTCTGCTGGAAATTGGCATTTCATTGGTGAGCGAACTGGATAAGAGCTGTGGCCTTAAAAAACTTACAGATCAAGGGGCTACCAGAAAAATACAGCAGACTTGGAATTTTCCTAAAGAAAACAGAAATAATTACAGGTGATGCTTATTAAGGGTTTACTGTGCACTAGGCATTGTTTTAAGTGCTTAACAGTTAACAATTTTAATCAGTAACTTTAAGTCAGTGTAATTATTAACTTCATTTAACCTATGAGAAAACTGAGGCACAGAGAAGTTAGTAAAATCCCAGTGTCATCACGTAGCTAGTAAGTGATGGCTCTTGGATTTGAATGCCGGCAGCCTGGCTCCAGCGTGTGTCATTTTAACCACTTCAAGATACAGCCTCAGAAGGAGCAAATTACTTCAGGCAGCTTATTTTTCTTGTAGCTAAGGCAAAAAAGAAAAATAGTCATATAAATAGTTTTGTATTTTTGACAAGAGAAATCATATGCTGAAGTATTTTTTTTTCCTGGAGCTAATCTCAAGACAATTAATAGCATAGGGTTTACGTAAAACCATATTGTTTGACACGCTGGACAATGGCTTTAACTCTAATAATACAATAGACACAGAAATGCTGTTTAACTGAACAGTTCTTACAGTAAAACTCCAAAGAAGCAGAGGACATCATATCCACGCACCTCACTCCTTGAGCTTACATGACACAAGCATCATACTGGGACAATCTAGATGATGAAGTAGCAAATATATCCATTAGACTGTCTCTCTTAAGTATCAGATGTCTGAAGATTGCACAGGTGCTGGATTTCACTCAATTTGCAAGCAAATCCTCTCATAAATACCTTAATTACAGATATTCTATATTGCTGACTACCATGAGAACCAGGTAAGAAGGAGAGGTGAAAGAGGCCTTCTCTGGGGGAATTGAACAGCTGTACTATTGCCTACTGCACAGAAAAAGGGCCAATTTCTTCCATTATGGAAATCAGCAGCATTCTTTCTTAATGGCTGTTGATTATCCATTTGCTGCTTCTTTCAACAGGCCTTTCTGGGCCAGGCCTTTTGCTAGATGTTGAGTGTACAAACATAAATAGGCCAATTGCAGAGTTTCCAATATTACTGAATGCCAACAATTAATTTTCCCCCAAAGCTTTAAATTGTTTTAAACTCTTACACTAGTTATTGGTTAAGAACCGAGACTTTCACATCATAGCATGTGGCTTTAACCCAGAACCCAGGGTTTCTAAATCTCAGCACTAATGACATTTTGGGTTGGATAATTCTTATTTGCAGAGTACTATCCTGTGCATTGTAAGATGTTTAGCAGCATCTTTGGCTTCTACCCACTGGATGACAGTACTACCACCACTTCTAGTCGTAACAACCAAAAGTGCTTCCAGACATCTTTCTGGTTGAGAACCACTGCTTTAACCTACAAATATTTTAGTGCAAGTGTTAATGTGTTTATTACAAAACAAAACAAACAAAAAGCAATAGCAAAAATCCTCAGGATGGCGTGAGCCAAGTCTCATATTTTATGAGTTACAAGATAATGGGCTCCCTAAAATGATGTGCACATCTATGGAACTAAAGCATATAATGTACTATTTAGAGCTATTTTAGGTGGACCATTTAAAATATTAGCAAATGCTTAAGCCATACATCAAGCACAGATTCTTTCTTCAGGGTGAATTTTTCTCCTGGGAGCACCATTCCTTTTAACCCCCATCTTGGTTATCAACATGCCTGACAATTTTTGAATCCCAACTGTTAATACTCTCAATTATTTTTCCACCCCCTCAATCAAAGAGATCCAAGAGGGTATGAATCAAGTCTCATACACATAATGTCTAGTTAGGCTCAGCTGAGATCACCCATTAAATACATTTACCTGTTTTCCACATCTGAAAAACATGCATCCAAAAGCCTAGTAAGATAGTATCCCACTTGTAAGCTCTTTGTAGCACGTAGTGAACATTCAATGGACATTTTTTAATATTTATTTTTTAATTATTTTTGCTTACCTTTTTCCAAAAAAGATTTAAGGTAGGCTTCAAAAAGCCACACAATATAAACAGATAAAGAAAAGGAATGAGTTATTTAACAAAAAGGGAAAGCAAGATTATGAAAAACGAGCTGAACTATGGTGTGAGGTTAGTATTAAGTTCATGTTCTCTCAGTTGCTAAGGTTAGGCAACAAAAAAGAGAAAAACCATGACCAGTTACATAATGCAGGGCTTCAAAGACAAATTCGTTCCTCCAGAGAAATTCAACTATTTCTGTTACTTGGTCAGAGTGTAATTTTACCTGCAGATGCTCCTAAAGGAGACAAGAGTAGTATCATGAGCCACAGCTTCAACTATTATGCATTTACATGACAATGAATACAACAATGAGCTTTGAAAGGAACTGTCTTATTAAGGCTACCAAGGTGAGGTGATAGTGTAATGTTAAAGATCATTTTAGTAGAAGATTATACATAGGATGTTCAAACAATAGGGTGTTCACACAATGCAGTATTAAACTCTGCTGGCTTGGATGAATCCAAGTGCAAGGAAGGACCACAGGAATGCAAGCACTTCATCATCTCAGGAATTCACCATAATTAATACTTGTTTCACTGATCTTTCCTAAGTCATCAGTGGCTATGGGTGGCAGTTATATTCTCTAAGAAATACCAGGAATGTGGCTACTTTATGTTATCAGTTATTTTCACAGTCATATTCTTAAAAGTCAACAATTTAGTGTCCTATAAATGCAGTGCACCTAAATAGACAAAGTAAGCCCCTTGGAAAGGAAAATGTCTTAAAATAATAACCAAAACCAAAATAAAACAATCAAAAAAAGAGCTTAAGGCATTTAAAAGTTCCATATCATAAAAATGTAAGCCCGGCTTACAATGGCCGGGCGCGGTGGCTCACGCCTATAATCCTAGCACTCTGGCAGGCCGAGGTGGGCGGATCGTTTGAGCTCAGGAGTTCGAGACCAGCCTGAGCAAGAGCGAGACCCCGTCTCTACTAAAAATAGAAAGAAATTAATCGGACAACTAAAATATATAGAAAAAATTAGCTGGGCATGGTGGCGCATGCCTGTAGTCCCAGCTACTCAGGAGGCTGAGGCAGGAGGATTGCTTGAGCCCAGGAGTTTGAGGTTGCTGTGAGCTAGGCTGATGCCACGGCACTCACTCTAGCCAGGTCAAAAGAGTGAGACTATGTCTCAAAAAAAAAAAAAAAAAAAAATTGCTTACAATGATCTAAACCCAAACAATTTTAAAGAAGATATAACTAGAATCAACCATATTTTATCCAAAAACAATATTGGTGAAGCATCAACAAAATGTCTTTGAGGTATGGATCTTTCTGGTATATCACCCAATGTAAACTTGTGTGAAAGATTAAAAATTCCCACAAATTCTTTGCTATTCCTCCCATTAAGACACGAAGTCTAAGTTCCCTTTTTGGTGTCAGGGCTGGCCTTCATGTCTGGTCTAACTGACAGCGTATTTAGAAATGATGTTATCAGACCACCAAGGTTGGGTCATAAGAAGACTTGCAGCTTCTACCTGGGCTTCCTTAGAACACTCCCTTTGAGAGTCCAGAGCTGCCGTGTATAAAAATCCCAACCACCTTTAGACTCCATGCTGAAGAGACCACATGTAGGTGTTCCAGCCTCAGCTAACCATCTCTCCCAAGGTATCAAACTTATAAGTGAATTTATCTAGGACCCTTTAGACTAGCCAGTCTGTCAATAACACATGAAAAGAATCACTCAGCTGAACTCTGACTGAATTCCTGACCCACAAATGAATGATACAAAATGGTTGTAGTCGAACCACTAAGTTAACAATAGGGAGTTAACAATAGGTAACAGGAACAACTTGTAGACATATATACACATAGGATTTGACTGGTTATATATCTATAAATCAGTTAAATTCAAAGAGGTGGCATATCTACTAAAATTGATAATTTTTGTTTTGAAGCTTTGATGTCCTTTCTGTTAGAGAGGACTGATGTTTCTTTTTGATGGTCCCTTTTAGTTCACATTCAAGGCTTTGATAAAGTCTCTCTTCTTCTCTCTATTCCTCCCACCTTCCCTCCTTCCTTCTCTTCCTTCTCTTCCTCCTTTCTTCCCTCTCTCCCCACTCTCTTCCTCTCTTTCTTTCTTTCCCAACTTTGACTTTTTCTGTTAGGTCATGCTTGGAAAAAGTAAATTACTGCTAATCTGACCATTACTTTTTGTTGCTTTATAATAAAGACTGCATATATATTAATATGGTGGTTATTTTTACATAAGCAAGGCTGAAGGTAGTCTTATTATAAATATTTTAAAGAATCCAAAATTGTTCATTATTTT
>NW_012147841.1:5273202-5274509 GCF_000956105.1 Propithecus coquereli
TTGCTCAGGCTGGTCTTGAACTCCTGAGCTGAAACAATCCGCCCGCCTCGGCCTCCCAGAGTGCTAGGATTACAGGCGTGAGCCACCGCGCCCGGCCAACATTCACATTTCTGAACGTTTAAAACTTCAAGCTCTCACTCTCATGAAACTATCTCTGTTTTTTAATGTTTAAATTTGTAGAATAGTATATTTAATTTTGGCACAACTTCAAAATCACTGGCTTTTATGTATATCATATTGCTTAGTATATCTAACAATAAAGTGTTAAAGGGAATAACAGAGAAAGTCCCAAAGCTATCATACCAAAAATGACATGGTCAAAATTAAGACCATGCTTGAATGACATAGTTTATGTTCTTTAAATTAATTAAGGGTGTCAATACCTGTTTATTTATTATTCCAATCTGCAATGTGTACTAAATGCCTAGGATGCACAATTACAGCATTTGACACCCAGGATACATCAAAGTGAATATAAATTCACTAATTAATTGATGTTTTCAACAAATATTTTGTGAATACTAATATATGCAAGAAACCTTCCTAAGCATAACTCCAATAATACACAGATTTTTTTCAAAAGGAGGACTGATCTAAAGCCCTGTCAGTATCTATATTCACCACGTGTCATGGAATATCACAGTTTACTAAAAGGGTGATAAAGGGACACCCATTCTAACCCTACTATCTAATTGAGAGTTTGTAACAGTTTCTTATCATGGCCAGATTTATCTGATCATTAACATTACAAAGGTCAGATTAATCATTAGTTTTAATAGACAATTTTATGTCTTAAATTGATCTCTTAGGAGCTGAATTGCAAGCACTTTTTTTTAGTAGAGACAGGGTCTCACAAAGGTACTTCTTTTTTTAGACATGGTATTTTTGTAGTGAGTATTTAAGATAGAGGAATTTTTCCATCGTTAATTATAGATAACATTTTGGTGAAATGACACATTTTCACGAGTAGAGGTGCTTTGCCAGGATAGCTTAGTCTGCCAAGATGGAGGGACACAGAGAATGAATGAGCCAGGGGCTTAGAGACTACTGGAACACTGAAGTCAAAATTTGTTTCACTGATACAATCTGATAAAATCAATGATAATTACATTTTTTTAAAAAATATCAAAACAAAACATATAGATAATTTAATATTTTTTTCTGATTTAGTTAAAATGTAATGTTCTAAAGAGTTCCCTCCCCAATATAAATTACTTCAATATGTTTCATTACAATTACAATGAAAGTTAATTTTACAAGTAAAATGATTTCAGCTTAATTAGCAAAGACTATTCTCTTTTGATAAC
>NW_012147841.1:5276089-5284207 GCF_000956105.1 Propithecus coquereli
ATTATAACATCATGTTCTTCATGATATTCATTAATTAATTCATTCACTTAATAAACTTTCTTAAGCCATTCCTATGTGCCAGCCAGAGCACTAATAATACATTGCTGTCATAGCTCTCAAGGAGATGACAGTTCCAAAATGAGAGCCATCTCTGTAAACTGATAATTATTATTCAATTTGGAATTTGCATTAAAAGAAACATTATCATGCAGTGCTTTGGGGCACCAAGGATGGGGTCTGCTTAATGCATAGCTTAAAACCTGTCTTGAAGAATTAATAGACAATTATCACAAGCAAAAGGGTATAGAATGCATTCTAAGCCACAGGAACAGCACATACAAAGCCACAAAGTTCTGAAAGGCCTGGTGTTATTTGGGAATGACCAGGAGAAGTCAGAGGAGGTAGATGATGAGAAGTGATGGGAAAAGTAAAAAAAAAAGTGTTTGTTAGAGCCTTGATTGAAAAGGTACTATGTTAAGGAGGTTGAAATATTTCTAGAAGGGGTTCAGTGATGTTTATGCAGGAGAGTGCCTGGATCCAATTTGTTCTGTAGAAATTCTTGGGGCAGAAAGATCCATCAGAAGGTTCATAAAAATGCCCAAGTGAGAGATGACGATGGTCTTATTTATGGCTGTGGCAGGAAAGTTGCAAAGGAGGATGTTTAGTCAAGAGACATTCCTGAAATCAAAGTAACAATTTGATGGCCAATTAGAGAGGCAATGGCAGACGACAGCTTGAGTACTGCAAGAAATGGAAAAAGAAGAATTGAAGATGCTGCAGAAATTTGTATTTGAGGGGCTTGGAAAATTTTTGCTCATGGAATATAGATAATGAGCTGATTAGACATAATGGATAATGAATAGGTGATGTTTGAAGTGGAATTACAGTTTTAAATCCTAGGAGCCCATACCATTTCCTGAAAATCTCTTCCAACTATTAGTCTCTCCTTTTACTTTTTCCATATCTTGGGTCCCAAAGGATAGATTGGTTTTCTTCTTGTTCTCTAATGTCCCTTCTAGACAATGGACCACTATCTCAAGTCAGCATCCCTTTGAAATCCAAACAGAATGGCAATCCCTGCCTTGAGCCCCCTCTCCATTCCATGTGGACAGTTTTATATCACTTGTCCATTTTAATTAAAACTTATCAAGAGCCATATCTTACATGATGTATGATTTTGAAGCCTAACATAAATACATAAACAAATGAATAAATGAAATCTCTTCTTCCTGAACTCCAAGGCTTGCTTCCTTTTTCCTGTGCTTTTAATTCTGCATTAGTCAGGATTCAACTAGAGAAGCAGAAACAGTAGGAACTATGTAATATAATATAAACATATATATGGATTAAAGGGTTAATTACAGGGTATTGGCTTGCACAATTATGAGGGCCGGTTAAACCGTCCCTATAAGGCTGTTTCTGTCTCTGATGCTGGCTTGCACACAGGGCAAACAATTAGGGAGGGAAGGCCACCAGGAAGCAGGAACTCTTAAGAGTGGACTGAAATCCACGCTTGTTCATATTGCCTCTGATTCAGTGATGTAGGTATTCTGCAGAAACTGAGGCCTTTCTCAGAGAGCCAAATACATGTGCCTAACCAGCTGCTGATTCATGCCAATCAGGTGAGTTAGCACATCAGCAAAAGTGTGCATATTACAAAATGGCTGCTGCATCCCTTCCATCCTCCAAAGTCTCCCCTCCTGGGCTTTTTATCTTGGCAGCAAATTTTTATTAGTCTGTTTGGGCTGCCACACAAAATACCACAGACTGTGTGGCTTGAACAACAGAAAAATTTATTTTCTCAAAGTTTTGGGCACTGGAAGTCCAAGATCAAGATGCCAGCAGGGTTGATGTCTAGCAAAGACTCTCCTCTTTGGTTGCAAATAGTTGCCTTCTTCCTGTGTGCTCACATGGCCTTTTCCTCAGTTTAGGGATGCAGAGAGAGAGAGAGAGAGAGAGAGAGAGAGAGGGAGGGAGAAAGGGGGTGCACTCACACACTCTGGGGTCTCTCCTTATAAGGACACTAATTCTATTGAATTAGGGCCCTACCTTGATGACCTCATTTAATCTTAATTATTTCATTAGAAACCCTATCTCCAAATACAACCACAGTTGGAGCTAGGGCTTCAGCATATAAATTTTGGGCGACACAAACATTTAGTCCATAGCAATATTCTACAATTGTATGTACATTCACATAAGCAACCAAAAAGGCCCCTTGCCCTTCAATCACACTAACTTTGTCAATTACTAGTCTTGGATAAGCCTCAGAAAGCTTAACTCTGCTGGAGAAAGCAATAGCATTTTATCAACAGATGCTCCTGAATATTCATGCTGTCCAAACCCCACTGGCTCTTCATTGTTCATTTTCTAATCTTTATTTTCTGTAGCGATGACAAGCTACTGTGTCTCTTCCAGCCATTCTTGTACTTCCCAGGCTCTCAAATTCCACCTCAACCTTTTGACTCTCAGACTATCACTGTGTTTCTTCCAGCTCAGAGAAGCTAGGCAACAACATTATGTGAAATCTCTCAAATTCTTTTCCTTCCCTGTGGCCTCAGGGAAAGGTATCCTGAATCTTTTCGTAGGTGAGTTACTTTCCAAGAACTGGTGATGGGACCTCAATACATCAATGTTCTCTTCTTCCTTTTGTATCTTCAACCTCTTCCCCTCCAGTCATTTCTTTCCCTAAACTTACAAACATGTTCACATTCTTTCATTTCCTTAAAAATATACATATCTAGAGCCTTGCCCCCATCCTATTTTTTCCAACCAGCTTCCACCACAACCACTCTGACAAATCTTAACAGCAAATAGCCTCCTACTTACTGAGTCTAGCAGCCTATTCTCTGTTTTCATTTTTCCCTGGCTTTAGGTAACATGTGGGCAAGTTTATTCCTTAACACTATCTTCTTAGGTTACTCCCCAATCTTCTTTCTGTCTCTTCCTTCTTTGCCCAGCCTCTAAATTAGGCTTCTCTCATGTATGCTTTGCCGTCATACTCTAAGCTGATACTTCTGTGATCCATCTAAAACTTTAAAGAGCTTTTTAATGGGAATAACTAGAATAGCACTGTCCAGTATTGATATAATGCAAACCACATACATAATTTTAAAATTCCTAGCAACCACCTTACAAAAGTAAAAGAAACAGATGATATTAATTTTAGTATATTTTATTTAACTCAATATATACACAATATTATTGTAACGTGAATTAATCTAAAAAGTTATAAATGAAATGAAATATCGTACATCTTTTTTTTTGTATGATGTCTTCAAAATCCAGTGTGTTTTTTACACTTAGAGTACATCTTGATTTGGACTAGTTTCATTTCAAGTGTTTGATAGTTTCATGAGGCTACTAGCTACTGTCTTGGACACTACAGCTCTGGAATTTATATCCCTGACCTCAGTTCTGAGTTCTGGAGCTGGAATTCCAGCTCTTACTAGCATCTTACACTCAACCTCTTACTTATATAGTCTATCAATCATACTGGTGGTAACTATCTGTAAAAATACAAGGCAAAGATTTTATTCTATTGCTTACACACATTTGTAGCTCTCTATTACCTATAGACAGGAAGCGTGATGAACATAAATATTAGAGTCACAGAGAATTAGGTTTGAATCCTAGCTTATTATGGACTGAATGTTTGTGTCCCTCCCAAATTTGTATGCTGAAATCCTAACCTCCAATGTGATGGTATTAGGAGGTAGGGTCTTTGGGAGGTGACTAGGTCATAAGGGTGAAACTCTAATGAATGGGATTAGTGCCCTTATAAAAGGGACTCTAGAGAGCTCTCTCACCCTCTTTCTGCCATGTGAGCATACAATGAGAAGTTGGCAGTCTGCAGTCCGGAAGAGGGCCCTCACCAGAACTTGACCATGTTGGCAGCCTGATTCTTGAATTTACAGGCTCCAGAACTATGAGAAATACATTTCTATTCTTTATAAATGCTCAGTCTTTGATACATTTTGTAGCAGCCCAAACTGACTAAGACTTAGCTTCACTGCTAACTTGCATATAATTTGGAATAAGCAACTTAACTTTCATGAGATTCTGTGTTTTCATCTAAAACAGAGGATGAATAATGCTTATCTTTTGAGTTTGTTGATGTTATTATTTCTTACACAGTGCATGAGCCATACTAATTGCACAATAAGTGGTAACTGGGCCATTATCATGACACTCAAGGTTCTTCATTGACCCATTCCTAACACTCCTTCCAAGTCTTATGTCCTACTCTAAAATCCAGCCACATCCCTACACTCCCATGCATCTATGCCTTCATTTTTTCATTCTTTAAAAAACATGCCTATTCTGAGCCAGGTTCCATGACTAAAACTTCCCTTAAAGAGTTCATTTATTTAATCATTCAGAGAAATATTGATTAAGCACATACCATGTGCTAGCTACCTTTTAGGTGATTGAAATAAATTACTGAACAAAACAAAAAATATATTTGGTGGAGGAGTTTACATTTTAATTGGGAAGACAGAAACAAAAAGTAAATATAGTTAATCAGAAAATTATATAGTATGGTTAAGGTCTGTAAGTGCTGTGGGGAAAAAAATAGAACAGAGTAAATGAGATCAGCAGTAGTGGAGTGGGAGCCTCTTACCTGCTATACCTTGGTATAGCAACTTATCTTATGCTTCCTAAAATAGTGCATGGTGTGCACTTTTTAGCATAATAGATGTTTAATAAAGAACAACTGAATTTAATGGAAACTAGAGGGGGAATGAGATATAATTTCTAACTAAACAATATAGACATGGGCTTTATGAACACTTTTATTTAAATTGGAACATCCTTGATTTTCTTCAGCAGAGTTCTTGGAGTTGCCATTCTATTGGGTACATTTGTCTCCCCACAATTTTAGTTCTTCAGGCAGTGTATGGGGAAATAAGTACAGGAATGGGGTATGGATCTTGTTTCTGATTGAAACTGGGAACTAATGTAACTGTGGATAAGTTTTTTCCCATGTTACATTATATTATTAAATATTATGCACAATAAAATGGGGGGTTGGTAGTCCAAAAATTTTGGAACTTTTGAAGTAAGCAAAATCAAGCAGCCTTAAATATATATAAATGTGTGTTAGACTCTCCAAGAAGACTACTACATATAATATGCAGCATTTCTCAAGCTTAATTAACCATAGAACTCCCTTTACACTATCTGGAGGGGTTAGAGTTTAGTTAAATGCAGATTTGGAAATGATGTTCTAGAAAACAAATGGTAATGCAGGAAGAAGTGCTTAGACTATAAATAGAATGGACATATAATTTATCATTTAAAGAAGATATTTAAGGAAGAATGAAATAGGGCATTGTTAATAATTATGCCAGGAGAACAGGCATGAACCAAGCTCGTCCCAGGGAAATTGGAACATATGGTCACTCTATCTATAAGGCACTGTATATACAGTTCATTGTACATTCATATCTTTCCCTACATACATTTTCTTCTTAGTTTCTTCAGCTTCTTTGGGAGACGAGTTCAAGGAAAAACCCTATGTGAAAAGAAGTAACAGCTACACACTCCTTTTGGATGAAGTAACTTATCATAAGAGACATAATTAAAAAAGAAAACTTTGAGGAAAAATGTGCTTAACCTTTTAAAGCAAAATAAGGAACTATCATACCTGAAGTTACTAACTTAGTGAGACTTTTCACCTTAAGAAATTGTTTTGGTACCTTTCTAGATATATTATGAGAGAGGTTAATTTTAGATATATTGATGTACTTGTGTCTATGTTTTATATAGGGACCACTATCAGTACCTATAAAGTTTGTTTTTATTTTTTTATGGGCTTGTAAAATTTCACAATAAAAATTAAATAATAAGAGTATAATATCTATGAAACTCAACCAATTAAATTGTACTTTTTCATGAATGGATGAGTATTCACTTATATATTTAATTTTGTATATCTCACTGTAAAAATCACTAAACTAAGAAATGGATCAAATTCTAATCTCCTGCAGCAAGTTCTATTTCTATTTTTCATATAAACAAACAAAGCCAACCAATACCTTACTATTCTCAAAATGGAACTCAGTACTCCTTATACTAATTACAGCCTTCCTTCAGCAAACAATTTTTAAACACAGCATCTAAATTCAGCATCATTGGGCATTAAAAAAAGAGAGAGACAGGACCTTATTCAGAAATGCTTCATAAGCTAAAAGGGGCAATATGTTTATAGAGCTTTGGATAAATATTTTATGGTTCTAGGAAGGGAAGAGTTCTAATTTTATTAAAGAACATTTTGTCCTCACATCTCCGTCCTAGTTTAATAAATAGAGAAAGCTCATGATGCAAGGGCGTGAAGTGCCTACATAATCACCAGATATAATTATTTTAGGGAGATATTAACATTAGTAACATTAAAAGAAATTCATTAATAAGATGAAAACTTTTCTGAGTTGCATGGCAGGACAATCACATTGTAGTTTTTTTCTGAAGCAACATGAACATCATAATTTGCATTCCCTCTGTTTCCATCGATCTGGTAGTCTGATTGTCTCCAAAAGAAGCAACTGGCCTTGACATGTACAGACAGAGGGCATGGTTACCCCGGCAACAGGCACTGTGGACCACATGTGACCCCTCTCCAAAGAGTGTCTGTGGCTCCTTTAAAAAACAAAACAAACAAACAAAAAACTGCTATCTTCTAACTTAATAACAAAATAAAATCCCTGCTTTTTAACACCGAAGAAAAATATAATCCCAACTTATTTTAGCTTCTTTATTTGGCAAACTGTGTTAGCATAGATTTGAGATCGGTCATCACCACTTCTTTGTATCAGTTCCAGCACCATGAGTAATATAATCGAATAGGTCACTATAATGTGCTAAACCTCTTTCTGGAATTCACAGTCTGAAGGTCCAGCAGAGGGAGCCCACACATTATTGTTGTTTTTTAAATATCAGTCTAAAATGTTGATATAATTTTATTTTAAATTTTCTGGTAATAGAACTCTTAGTGTTTTTGCATAATCTACCCGGCAAGGTATAAATATCCTAGTGTCAATTTGTTATTGTTTCTATTTTTACTTAATGAAGTGCCAGCATTTCTTAGTTTATGTTTATATAAGTAAACACATTCTAGGTTTATTTTGTGCAACCAATTCAAGAATACCCAATGGGACTGATACAACCTTTATTTCAGATTTCCCAAAGTTTTTAGCCAGACTACAGATATCCAGGACACACCCATGAAAAGTGACGTGGAACAGTTTTTTAATTGAACACAAAAAACGTGAGGAATCCCTAGCTGGTTCCATAAAAAGAACCCAAGTGGTTTACATAGCATCGTTTTCATGTCAAGAAAGACGTCTTTGAAAATGACATGTCTTCCTTAGGAAGCTGTGGGATTCCAAGACCTGCCTTACTCCCAGAAGACACATTGAGATTCTGGATGTTATTTGTCAACCAAGGAATAATCATTTACTCATTTATTCCTTTAGAAATATTCATTAATGTCCTTCTGTATCCCAATCATCGTTCCAAGTTTGGGGAACAGGAGCATAATAAAAATAGCTACCATTTATTGAGTTTTATCATGTGATAGATACTGCGCTACATTCTCTCTCCTAAGTTTTACGACAACAAATTTATGGATGAAAAACTGCATTTCAGTTTTTAAATAAATTGCCTATGGTCCCAAAGGCAAAATAAGTGACAGAGGTTGAATTTGCATGCAAGTCTGTAAGACCCTAAAGTGCATACTGATAACCACTGTGAATTATTGCTTTCCTAGACTCAAGGGATTCACAGCCTGTTGACTTCAGTCTTGCCTTTACTAAACCCAGGATTTCTTGCCCTTAGTGCAAAGATTTCTAGAGAAGAAAAGAAAATCAAGTGGACAATATTTGAGTGCTTACCATGAATCAATCACCATGCTAAATGCTCTACATGTCACATTTAATCTTTGCAGCAGTTCTAGGAGTTGTATTTTATCCCCCCATTACAGATGAAGAAACTAAGGCCCAGGAGAGTGCATAATTTACCCAAGGTGATATCATAAACCCAGGGTTTGAATCTAGGTCTTTCTGATTTTAAAATCTTCACTGTCATGCTGCCTTTACTTATATAATTATTTCTTCC
>NW_012147841.1:5286427-5287898 GCF_000956105.1 Propithecus coquereli
CGGCAGCAAAGTCCTGATGAGATCCTGACTCCTGACATCTAGAGCAGTTCTGAAAATGTCAGTTCTCTGCTAGGGTAAAAACATTGCAGTGGATAGATGGGTTAGTTTTTATAGGTCCTGCTTTCATAAAGGTCTTGCAATCTTATCCATCTCTTCAGATGATCATATCTCAGCAGCGATAGGACTCACATGTAAAAAAGTCTGATTGAGCCTTAACTTTGCAATTGGTTCAATATATACATCATAAATTTTTAGAATTATCCTATGGCAGAGAAAAATTAGCCAGCCACAAAGTAATCACTGTATCCCAGAAGCCATTCAAAAAAATTGCAGATATAACATTAAATTTTAAAAAAACCTTAGAAGCCATTAGGAGAAGCAGGGCCTATGGAAAAATACTCAAGAACACAAAAATTTAAAAAATAAAACTCAAAACCAATGTTTTCACTCTATTGTCATTCTTTTTGTTTGTTTGTTTCCCATACCTTCTTAGTCTCTGATTATTGTAGACTTGCATTGATTGTTTGGTTGAATGAGTAAAACCTGGCAGCCAATATTGGCTGACTGCTTTCTCTGTGCCAAGCAGTATAATGAGAACTTGTAAATACATTATCACATTTAAACCACATGACATGTCTATAAAGTACAATTGTGGAAACTGAGACTTCTGTAACATACTCAGGGTTACCCAGTGAGTGAGAGGCAGGATTTGAAGCAAGATCTATGTTTCTCAGGGTCGGTGCTTTTAATCACTAGGCAGATTTAAGTTGGAATGTTTCCATCAGGAGCCTAAACATTTGGTGTACTCTCTGGTTCTAGTCACACAAACTTTATTTTTCTTAAATGGCAATAATTATAGCATGGCTGTATTGTTGCTACAAGTTTTCCTGGCTTATGTATTTTATTTGGTTTGCTGTAAATGCCTCCTTAAGGAACATAAAGACCTTGGATTTCAATGTAATTTCAGGTCACTGGTTGACCCAGCTCTAAAATTCTTGTCAAAATGTTGTTTTCCACATGGGAAAAGATACATTTAGGACACAGGAATTGGTGCACAACATGTCAATTCTTGCCATGAAGTCCAGAGTTAGCCTTTTCTGTGCATAAATGGACTTTAGATCATGTTATATTATAGTAACATATCACTTTGGCACTTAATTGTCACCTTACTGACATTGAAAATCTAGGACAGCTAAAAGAATGACTCTTTTCCAATGAATGCACTTTTGTAAACAAAACTTAAACCCAAAGTGGGATTTGAAGTTCACCTTTGAGCTCATGGAAATGTGAATAAGGTCTAAGACCAGGTCAAAGTGGTCAAATATCCTGGAATTTGTTCTGATATTTTTTTCCTTGTTAATTAAAAAGAGGATTATTTTCTCTTGCCAGTGAGTTGCCTTTGGTTTGGGAATATTGTATAACCCAAGAAACCATCTTAATAAATTATCCAGGAAATACACTGTTCAAGAAC
>NW_012147841.1:5288013-5289387 GCF_000956105.1 Propithecus coquereli
AAAAGAAAATTGATTCAAGATGGAAAATTTAATAGAATTTCTTTCAAAATTCTTTTGAGATCAAAAGACAAAGACAATAAAGTTTTCAGAGCTTTTATTTGGGTAAAGTGGCAAAGTGAACCATACAATGAATATTAAAATATCAACTTCAGAGACAATATGGTTATTTCATTTGATTACTATAGTAAACAACTAATTTTAGCTACATATGTATATGTAAATGTATATTGTACATTTTAAATTAATTCTCTACATACAACATTTAAAGGCTCCCTTTTGTCATTTGCAGATGGACTGTTTCTGGATGTAAGTTTTAAAACACACACATATGCACAAGTACATACATGCACACACAGTTATTTTTAATTTTATTTTTTAATTGACAAATAATTGTACATATTTGTGGGATACATAGTGATGTTTCAATATATATAATGTATAGTGATCAGATCAGTGTAATTATAATAGCATATCTATCATCTCACACATTTATTATTTGTGTTGGGAAGTTCAATATCATCCTTCTGGCTATATTTGAAACCATATTTAAGATTATTGTTAACTATAGTCATTCTATAGTGGTATAGAACACTAGAACTTATTCCTACTATCTAGCTGTAATTTTGTATATTTTAGCAAATCTTCTATCCCTCCCTTCCTCCTACCGTTCCTAGCCTCCAGTATCTCTGTTCTATTTTTTACTTCTATGGTTCAACTTTTTTTAGCTTCCACATATGAGTGAGAACATGCAGGGTTTCTCTCTTTGTTTTTGGCTCATTTCACTTAACATGATTCCCTCTGATTCCATTCACGTTGCTGTGAATGACAGAATTTCATTCTTTTTTATGGCTTAATAGTATTTTATTGTGTGTATATAACACATTTTCTCCATTCGTTTTTGGACACCTGGGTTGATTCCGTATCTTAGCAATAGTGCATAGTGCTGCAATAAGCACAGGGATGCAGACTTCTCTTCAATATAATAATTTTATTTTCTTTGAATAAATTCTCAGTAGTGGGATTACTAGATCATAGCAGTTTTATTTGTAGTTTTTTGAGGAGCCTCCATACTATTCTTCATAGTGGCTGAACTGGTTTACATTTCTACCAAGTTTATAAGAGTTCTCTTTTCTCCACATCCTCACCAGCATTTGCTATTTTTTTGTCTTCTTGGTAATAGCCGTCCTAAGTGGGGTGAGATGATACTTCATCGTTGTTTCAATTTGCATTTCCCTAATGATTGGTGAGGTTAGCATTTTTTCATATTTATTTTTTGGACATTTATATGTCTTCTTTTGAGAAATGTCTATTCAGATCATTTGCCCGTATTTAAATCAGATTGTTTGAGGTTTTTTTTTTTTTTTTTTTTTTTTT
>NW_012147841.1:5291042-5320297 GCF_000956105.1 Propithecus coquereli
CAGTGAGTTGCCTTTGGTTTGGGAATATTGTATAACCCAAGAAACCATCTTAATAAATTATCCAGGAAATACACTGTTCAAGAACTTTTTTTTTTTTTTTTGCCTATGGGGAGACTATATGGCTAAGTGGGCTGGGGTATAAGTAGGGCAGGAGATTTACACAATGAAAGTCAGGGAATTGCAATTTTTGTACATTTAGTATCTACCATAATTCATTGCACTGATCACATTCCTATAAATTAGTTGTACTGATTAAATTCCTATGAAGCAACTTCTAATACGTTGGGTCTATAAAAACACACTTACCATAGTTTTGGAACAGCTTACTCATCTAGAAAAGTCGTATGTTACACAATTGGATAAATTAATAATACTGTCCTTCTATGATGCAATACATCAGCTCTATATTTTACCTTGAGTTTTCCATTTTATCACAGGATATCAACTGAGACAAAATAATGGGCCGAACTGGCCACTCTCCTGCAGTTGACCTCCTTAGCTTGGTATAAATATAAATAAGTGTCTTGCTTGGTCCGGTCTATTCCTTTGAAAATAGCCTGCATAAAATGTGATTTTCAAGAGACAGTGTGGAGATGGAATCTAGACACAACTAGATTAAGCCACCTCTTTAATCACAGAATCTCCTGGCTGAAAGGTACCTCAAAGGTCACACAGTACAACCACATTATCTACAGTTTACCATTAACTACAATCAGTTAATATTCATTGAACATTCACAAGCACCATATGCTCCAAAGTTTTTTGATTAAAAAATAAACATTTTAATTTGATTTTCTAAGCCTTTGTCACTTCGAAGCCACCTGAAATGTTTCCTGCTCAATGCTGTTTCAGATGCAGCATTATAGTGGTTGGGCAGAACATGTCTGTGGAAAGTTTGATGTAGACCGGTATTGTGTGACCACTGACAGGCTGTTTTGCCTGGTAACTACGCACAGGGGCTTCTCAGGAGACAGACTGTCTGGATTTAAACTGTGGCTCTGCCATTTGCTAGTTCTGTGACCTTGAGTGTTGTTTCAACGTCTCTAAGTCTTGGTGTCCTAATATATCAAAAGGGCTAGAAAAGGCTTTACCAAACAAACTTGTAAAGATCAAATGAGATAATAATACACATACATAATTTAGTATGGCACTTTACACATTCTATGTGCCCATAATATGTAGCTATTATTTGTGGTATTATTACTATTATTATGCCACTGTGGCCTTCCTGACAGCAGAGTACTGGCACATAGTAGGTGCTCAGCATACATTTATTGAATAAGTGAATGAATAAATGAATAACTGAGGGGGATAGCTTCTTTAATACAAGGTAAGTCATGATCAGTGAATATTCAGCTCAAACATTTATTTTACATTATACCTATGGGCATAACTTGTATCTATGAATAAGTTGATAAGGATGTCAAACTTGGTTAATGATCTCTGCTGGATCTTGGAAACCTAGATTTTGAATACAATGGGGTTGAGGTTTAGGGGGAAACATGTGGCATGAGGTAATTTTACCCAGAAGAAAAGCCGTCTTCTCTTATATACAGCCAAACACAGGACTAGGACGCTTGGCTCAGACCTGCTTCACAGCCCAAACAGGTTTGGTAGGTTTGAGGCAAATAAAATGAAGAACAGCTGTTGTTTGAATAAAGTTAGACAAAGACACCAATTCAGTGTCCTTAAATTGATTTTAGGTAGTACTCAAATTCTGAGATTTAAAGTGTTGTTGCTAATTTCCCTAGTGGAAAGTTGCCATGGTGAATATTTTCAGCAGTTTCTTTTTTCTTCCTCATTCTTAATAAAGAATAAATATTTGAATATCTGATATGAGTGGTTGAAATATATAAATGTAAATGGGAGAGGAAAATTGCATGAAAAATCACTAACAACATTCATAAAGGGAATAACATTAAAGGATTACTATACTATAAACTACTTTTAAAAAAAGAAAACAGTTTTTCAAATGCGTTTTTGAAATATGAAGGGATTATATTTTATACATTCTTAAAATCTCCATTATTTTTATCATTTAATGCCTTTAGTGTGATCCAGTTTATTTCGGTTCAACAGCTATATCTTGAGCACTTACTATATACTAATGATTTGGTCCCTGAGGAGACTATGCATGAGGGAAATAAAGTTAGTTTTAATTAAAAGCTGGTAAGCCCTACGATGACTATGAGGACATTATGAGAAAAAACAGAGTCAGATCAGAAAGGTCAGAATAAGTTTCCTAGAAGAGATGAAATTTGAGACATGTTTTGAAAGATAAATAGGAGTTAGTTAGAAGGTGAAAGTGAGGTGTAAGTTTAGAATAGTGCATTTTAGGTAAAGGGAACAACATGCCAAAGATACACGGGGGCGGGGAACATGCTGCTCGTGAGGAACTGCAAGTCATACAGGATTCCTAGAATGTGAACAGTGGGTGAAGAGGGCAGGCAGTGAGACAGGGGCAGTGGGCTGAGTCAGCCATTTACTTTACTTTCTTAGTATGATCACATCACCATGTGCTAACATTTTCAAAATATGTTCCACTGCCTGTTAATAGTTGTCACCTGGAAAAGAAGGATTATTGGTCAAATGCACATGGTATACGCTGGATTAGATCATGATCTGAGTCAGTTTGAGCTGCTGTAACAAAGTATTAATACCATAGACAGGGTGACTTATCAGCAACAGAAATTTGTTTCTAATAGTTCTGGAGGCTGTAAGTCTGAGCTCAGGGTGCCATGATGGTTAGGTTCTGATGGGGCCCTTTCCTGGGTCATAGACTACTAACTTCTTCTTTTATACTCATATGGCAGAAAGAGAGCTAGCTAGTTCTTTTATTAGGGCACTAATCCCATTCATGAAGGGTCTATCCTCATGACTTAATCACTTCCTAAAAGTCTTACCTCCAAATACTATCATATTGGGTTTAGGATTTTAACATATGAATTTGGTAGGACACAAACATTTAGTCCTTTGCAACAATGTTAAGCTGATTCTTTCAAGTCTTTTCAGGACCTTTTATTATGTCAGTGGCCTCTGTGATTTTGCAAGAGGAGGATATAGTATGCTGCATTTGAACACAGATCATCTTGCAGGATTTGTGTTTTCTATTAATAGAACACACTTTTGGGAACCACTGCTACAGACAACAGGGAGTCTCTGAATAAATTTAAGTATGGGAGAGTACTTCATTCTCATAGCAGAGTAGAGGAGGAATGTAAGAGGAGGAAAATGAGATGGGAGCGGATTAATCATGATCTCATTGTAATAGTTCTGGGATAACCTAGAGAGGTATGGGGGTGGACCTGACCTTCATTAGTAGATAGCAGTGAAGAAGAGAAGGTGATGGATTGAGAAGGACTTGGGAACTCATAGGAAACACAAATCTGACAGATTTCATTCTCCTACTTAATTAGAAGATTAAAATCTGCAGGACTCGGCAATTTATTGGATATGGAGGGTGAGAAGATAAATAAATCTATAATGACACAACTTTCTGACTTGGGAAAGTGAATGACAAATAGTACTTTTCATTAAGATCTGAAATACTGGAGGAAAATTTGGCACAAAGAACTGAGAGGGAGATTTTTAGATATATTGATTCTAAAATGTCTATGGAACATACAAGTTGAATATTTAAGTGATACAGATGTGGGAGACTGGAGTATACAATGGTAGGGTTGTTCAATCCCTCTGAGTGGATGAGGTCACTCATGAAGGGAGGAACATGGGCCATTTTATCAAGAGGCAATTTGCAAAAAGCTATCCCTTTCAGGGAATTGCTTTCAGAGAAGAAGCCACTTAGGAAATTGTCTTTTGGCTAATCATATATTGTCAAATTGTCTGTAGGCAAATTGACCTAGAGCCACCAGGAAAACTGTACAGTGTGAGAAGAATTCAGGGCAAATATGTACCTTTGGATTAAGAAATGGCAGGAAAAAGAGAAGCTCAAAAAGGAAAATGAAATGTTATAGAATGCCACCATATTTTTACCAGTATGATACTTTACTCTGCCAAATGAATATTTATTTATATAGAAATGACTGCCTCTACAGAATTAACACCAAACTATTTGAGTCGCAAGATAGCTGGGAAGGTGTGTTTGGTCTGTAAAGTGCTAAATGGTCCAAGGTTAGGATTAACTGAACTTTATTTCTATCTATAGTCCACCATTACCCATGTTACCCATTGCTATTACAGATTTTTAACATAGCTCAAACTAAACCTAGACCTTACTGCCTATAATAGTGATGGGTGCACATAGCTAGACACTTTACACATGTATAGCTAATAGCAGCCAGCATGTTTCAAGATGGAAATAATATGAGTACTTTATTTCTGAGATCTCTTGCTTAAATAAGAAACGACTATTATCCTTGGATTCTAATTTTGGGCTCTTGAATAAACTCATGGATTTCTTCACCAATGGTCAGCTACCTTTCAAATTAACTCTCTCTGACTTGACTTCTAAACTCTCCAGTCATCAGCCAAGAATGGGTCTGTGACTTCATGCAGGTGGGAGGTCATATGGGAAGTAGAAAACACAGAAGACAGAATTTCTAGCTTCAGTGTTTGTTTTTAACCAACTAAACATTAGTTTGGTTTTAGTGAAAAGAGGGGCAAGGAGTATACATTGAGTACCTTTGCAAGTGGACCATAAAGTAGGAAGGACCAAAAGGATCAGAGACCAAACTGGAAATCAAAGGAGAAGACATCTACAGTAGCTACTTCTTTTTGAAACCTTCTAAAGTTTGAGTTTTAGTTATTCTGATAAACAGTGAGGATCTGTTCCTAGAATGAAGGCCCTAAGTTATAGACTTCTAACAAGGTAAGAAAAATTCTTGAAGGCCATGTTTGAATGAAGTTAACATCTGTGAATAGAGGAAATAATTCTAATATTTGACCTACCTAAATCCAAGCAGCCAGACATTGGTGTCCTGCACATTTGTTCAGAGAGACTGTGGAAATAGTTTTCCCACATTTCCTGGGTGCTATTCCAGCCCTGGCATCTTAGGGCCTGCTGTGCCCATACCTGGAATGTTCTCTTCCTCTTATGCCCCCAAATTCTGTCTCTCCCTCTTGGTTCAGTTGAAGATGTCTTTTCTCCATGAAGATATTCTTATTTCTCTTGTTAATAGCTTAATGCTCTATACCATTATTTCACTGAAAAAAATTTATTGAATGTCAACTATATGTCAGATTCAATTCTTGGATCAGGGATATAGCAGTAAATAAAGCCAAGTCCTCTTTCTTATGGAGCTTAGATTCTAGAGGGAATAAAATGATTAAAAAAATAAATTATCTCTTTCTTGATGGATAGATATAGATAGGGATAGAGGGAAAGATAGAGGTGTACATATGGATATAGATAGATGGATGGAGAGATGGATGGATAGAAAGAGATAGTTAATAAGGGTTATAAAGAAAAATAATAGGGCAGTGATCAACTTGTGTGTGATGGTGCTGAATATTCCTCAGGATGTTATTATTATTATTAATCTCTGCTGCCATATTGCAAACTCCTTGAAGAGAAAGACTCTTGTTCTGCTTCTCTTATCCTCTCATCAGTGTCTGGGCACAGAGCTGGACTTGAATAATAGGCTTAACAGATATTTGTTTATTGATGCAGTTTTTCACTTTTTATCCAGATACTTTGGCATCACAGAGGCACAGCTGTAGTTTCCATTGAAATGTCAACTTGGTCTAAACAGGCTGGCTTAGAGATTTGTTTGGTTTCATATTTGTATGCAAAGCAAGATGCTCTAAATAAATCTAACGGGATTCAATAGCAATTTTTGGCAGCATTTTCTCCTTCGTGCATCTCTTTTTTTCCTTCTTGGTTTTCCCTACTGTTCTTGCATTACTAGGAGATTTCCTAGTGCAATTAGTGTGACTCCACCCAGTGAACTTTCACCCTTTTCCTGAACAGATGACAGGGTCCTGCCAGAAAGGAAAGGAGGGTCATGACAAAGGTTACTGAAAGGCACACCATTCTTTGGGATTGGGAGGGGTGGGAGTGTGTGTGTGTAGATCAGATTTTCGCCTCCATGTAGGCCTTACCCTGCTTCAGTTCTCACTAAACCCATTGCAGGAGGGCACACGTTGCCACTAAAAAGAGAAACTGGGTTTTTGACTAGGAAGTTATCAGGACAGTGGCAGGAAGAAGAAGAAGAAAAAAAAAAAGAAGGAAAAAAAGAGAAAAGAATAGGAAAAGAGGGAAGAGAGACAAAGAAAAAAGACAAATCTCAGGGGGTCAAAAGTGAACCAGGCCAGAAATTCTTTCACCAGGCTCTTGCATCAAACATGGTGTCCCAAGATATAGTTTCTCAAACCTGGTGAACTTTAAAATGGCATTAGGAAGAATTCCACTATGCTTGGAGTTTGGGGGAATTTATAGTATTCTTGGAAAGGATTTTTAAACATCACTAGTCTGCAAAGAAACAAAACCAACAATCTGATTTACTCTGTACTGTTTGCATTTTCCCTCCTATTTATTAATACAGTCTTACTTTATAAAAACAAAAGAAAACTGCACAAATTGGGCCTCTATGAATATCAGGCATTCTGCTTGTGCTGTCTCATTTCAACTTCACAACAATACCTAGGAGGAAGGCGTGGTTACTTCCCTGTCATGAAGGAAGAAACCAAGTTTGGAACAATTAAGAGCTTTCCCCAAAGCACACAGCAGCTAAGAATCAGGGTAGGGTTTGAACCCAGGTCTCTGGAAACGCAGGCAGAGTCCGTGAATTCTTTTATGTCCTTTAATAGGCATCAAATCATTCAGGTGAGAAATTACAAGTGTAGTACTGACGACTGAAAATAGAGTCACCATCCTCCCTGCCACAGACTCTCGCACCCACACGCCCCAGATGTAGAGGGATGTGAATAGAATAACAGATCATGCTGCCTTTTGCCCTTGCCTGGCACCATATGTATCTTCTGTCTAATTTCGTTTAACTGGTCTGATTCCTCTTAGGTCCTGGGCAAGTAGTCTTGCTTTTATAGCCATGATTATTTATAGTGATGCTTTATTTGATTTCTCATGTAGGAATTTATTCTGAAGATCTCCAACTCCCTTACAGGTGTCAGATAACCCTGTCATGAGATTGGAAGATATTTTTTAATGAAAATCAGGTAAGAATTTGAAGAAAGGGAAGAGAAAAAAATTCTACCAAATAAATTTTAGAGGTAAAGATTCAAAGTAAAAAATAAAATTTGCTTTTGGTGGTTGGATATTGAAATCCTAATTTGGAGCTTGTTTTTCAGGCTACAAATTACGAAAGGTGTTTTGAAAAGATTATGAAAGTGAGTCAACCAACTTCCAGTTGAATGTCATCATAACCTGGGGCAAATCCTTGAGCCACAGTTAAAAAATAAAGGGGTTTAGATCATACAACTCCAGAATATTATGATTTTTTAAAAATTTATCGTGTTTATAATTGATCGTGCATTTTTTTTGAGTCCCCAAAATTACTCCAATAAATTTAGGAAACATCCTTTATTCTCGATTTTTTTAATTGAATAACTGTCCAAATCCTAGACTAATTATACAAAAATCATGAGCCCCTAACCTGTATTTTGGGCTCCTAATTTACCTACAATGGCATGGATTTAATTATCCTCAGTGTGTCATGGCTGTGTGTGGAAAATAGACCCATTTGGGAGTGTTGAACATGAGATTTAGAGGTACGGGCAACAATATATGCTCTTTTGGTAGAAAATGCCAGTGGCATTCTATAGCCCTTTGTGCAGAACAAGCCTCCCTTGGGATCTTTCGCCTAATAAAATGGATAGAGCAACCTATCAGGAGGCCAGCAGCCAGGAGTGAGCGCAGGTACACAGTAAGTGCAAGGAGCCAAAAGTCTGCTGCTTTTGGTAGGTAATTGCAACAGCTTCAGCCAAAACTATGGGGACAGCTGTCATGCTGAGGTCAGAGCACAAGGTTACAGGACATGGCATCTAGGAAGTGATTTAAGGACAGATAGGTTAACACGTCAGCAATGGCTAAAGATCAGAAATAAAAGAGATCTTTTCAGCTGAGTGAAAGGCAGAAGCATAAGGAAGTGTTTAGAACAAACACTTTCCAGTGTAACCTAGAAACATTCTATAGAAATCATTGAAACTTTACAGTGAAACCACAGTAATTCTATGGCCTCAATTCTTTGTGGGCACTTTGGGTATACATGAGAAATATAATTGCTACCAAATTGAGCTCAAGATGAGCAACAAGTATTTTAGCATGTTGTGGTACATTTATGAATTTCCAAGTATTGCTGAACTGGGAAGCCCTATATTGACATAGAATATTCCACTGATATTAGAGATGCATGCTTTATCTTTCCTTTGGCAGTCTGGTAAATGTATATTTATGTGATTCTTCTTTTTAGTGTAAGATTCTCCAAAGAAATGTACATATTTCTTTAAATTTTGCTGTTTAGAAATATGTTTATCTTAGGGTTTTTACAATCTTTCCCTTTGGAGATTAACCTAAATAATTTTGACATTAAATTTTTCTACTCTTGGTTTGATATTTTTTTAATTAGCATTTTTTCTTCCTCTCTGATTGATCCTATGATCCCATCCCATATAGTAATATATGTGCTAAAACTTGAGGGACGTTGCCACTTTGCTTATAGTCAGTCTCAGAGTGTCATATGACAGTCATACTTAAAATTAATTAACTTAAAAATATTTTTAGAGGGAATTTTGGTCTTTCGAAAAATCTGACAAGTGTGGCTGGAGATTACTATTCTGGAATTGTAATGTTGCTTAGCAGTGGTCTTGGGAAGGTCTACCATGCCTGTGGGTGCCCCCGAGTCACTCTTTTTAAATGAAGAATTGACTGGAATTGAGAGGTATGTTTGTAAAGAAACCTTACAGGTTGGTGACACTTGTGGGATGAGAACAGGGAGCCATGGGTCCATCTGCAGGGAGATCTAACTGCCCACCCATGCAAGGAAGGGGAGGAAGCCCCTCACTGCTGACTAACCATAAGGGTGGAGGAATGGTAGAAATTGTTCCCTGGTGGGAGCAAGTGCCGGAGGCCTGAAGGAAAAAGGCACACGATTCAGGCAATAGCAAGAAATAAATAGAGGAGTGCCTGGGCCTGAAGTCTCAGCTTCCTAGGAGGGGTTTCCTCTCTGCACAAGGAGGGGCATGGAAGCAGGAGAAGCTGCTGCTCTGTGCTGTGGAAGAAGAGGTGTTTGGGAAGTGAATCTGAGGAGCTATTCCTGTGACCTGTTGCTGGCACCTGCACCCACAGGCTGCCTTCCTCAGAGGGGTAGACCAGAACACCATATTCAGTGGAGGAGGGGACAGCAGAGGTGGCAAAAGTTGTGGACAGAAGTAAGCATGTGCTGCTACAAAGGGTAGCAGTAGACTCTGGGTGGCAGGAGGGCAGGAGGCCAGAGGGATCCCCACAGCCACCTGGTAGACAGAATAAGGAAGAAAGCAGCTGAGAGACACACCCTAGGGGCTAAGTTGGAGGAGTTGTCATCCAGAGTCAACTCTTTTGTTCCTTCTCTCTGTTCTTTTACTATTTCCAGGCCTGGAGAATTGCTTTTATGGGTAAAACAGAATTTGAGAAGAATGAATGGAGAATGAATGAAGAACTTATACTGAAGAAGAGGTTTTTGTATCCATATATTAATATTTTCTTGATTAGATTGTTATCTACTTTGTGCATACATTTGCCAGAAAGTCATTTTAAGAAAAATACAAATAAAAAGATAACATATCCTCCTTTAATCTCATTTCATAGTTCAAAAGCATTTTCACACATATCATGTGTTAAAAAACATGAAATAAGCAAGATTTGTTTTTCCCAAGTTTAGAGACTAAAAAACCAAGGCCAGGATGGTTAAGTTACTGTTCAAGTTTACATAGTCTGTAAGTGAATCAGAATTTGACTCCAGGCCTTCTGCGTTTCTATTTTATTAAATTTTTAAAATTTGAATTGTTTATACATTCATATGATTCAAAAACCAAAACTGTAACAACATTAAGTAATCTTTTTCCAGACTTTGTCCCTGTCCACTCTAGTCACTCCCTTTATAAACAAAAGATACCATATATATACCTTATTTTATGACTTTTAAAAAAATTCAGTTAGCAGTATATCCTGGAGGGCTGTCCATGTCCATACTTAGAGAGCTTTCTCCCTGATGTTTATAGCTGCATAGAGCTCTCTGAGTGGATGCTCCAAAGTATGTATTACAAGTTCACATTTGATGACACTTGGGTTGTTTTGTTCTTACAAACAAGGTTTTAGTAAATAGCCTTGAATATACGTTATTTCATGGAGATGCTTCTGTAGGATAATTCTCTAAAGCAAAATTCTGAGTCAAAAGATAAATGCATTTGTAATTAAATAAAAATTGTAAATTTGTCTTTATAGGAGTTGTGTTCTCACTGTCACCTGTAATGTATAACTATCAATTTCCCCATAAAATTGCCAACAAATTCGTATTGCCTAACTTTTGAATTTTTGGCAACATGATTGTTCGGATTGATTGCTTGGTGTAGTTTTAATTTATATTTTTCTTATATACTACAAATTGTAATTCTTTTTTTCTCTGTCATTTGTCTTTTGATTTTGCTGATAAGGTTCTTTTTGATTTGGTATTCAGACTTTTATGTTTTTTGGTAGTAAAAATAATCAATTTTTAAACTGTATTCTAGACTTTAAGTTAAAAAGGTCTTCCTTAATCTAAGGGTATAAGAAATTCACCCATGTTTTCTTCTAGTAATTTATTCTTGTTTAAGTTGTAAAACTGCAATTGATACTGAGTTTATCTTGGTATACAGCGTGAGGTACGAAACCAACTTTATCTTTTTCCAAATGTTCCAGGACAACCCATTTGCTCTAATACCATTTATTTTTTTAAAAATCCTTTGCCCACTGGTTTGAGATGTTAGCTTGCTCATATACTGAATTTGTCTAAGGATTTGGGAATATTCTTTTGAAACCAGTTTTCTAATATGCCAAGTCCAATAGTGTTTCCTTTTCACCATGCTTCCTTAGCTAAAATAAACTTTGGCTTACTCATCAGTAGCTTTTTATGCCACATTCAAATGAAAGAATTAGAAAGGAGATGTGATTATCTTCCACATAAAGAAAATAATATTAAGGAAAGCTATGTATAAGCCCAGAAGAAAGATAATTCTCAAGCTATCATTGCTAGAAAATCCCCAAACAACGGGGTTTTTCTTTTATTTCTAAGGATTTTGCCAAGTCATTTCATACTACTCAGGAGGTCTTCCCCCAAAAGTGGTCAGATGGGGGAATACATAATACATAAGGTGGGGGGAAATGAAACCAAAGAACATTCATACCTCTGCAAACATAAATCTGCTGCTAGTCACTGCTCCCCTTAATAGGAAACTACAAAGTTTTTGCCATAAAAGAAAAAAGTAATTCACTTTTTCAAAAAAATTATCAAGCCCAGTAAAAGGTTATATTGCATTCAGATGTCTAAAGTTAAACTTATTTTCTGGCAACAAAACTTCTTAAAGTAAAACTTGCTTATTTGTGCAAGAGAGTTTAGGATGGTTTATTGGCAAGTTCAAAGATATTGTTTCAATAACTCTACTAGCATAACAAGGTATAAAAATAAGACCAAAGCCAGTATACATGAGGTCAGTGTGTCCAGCTTAGTATGTTTCACACCAGAACAATAGGTTTAAATCATGTGTCCTCATTTTCCCATAAAGTTAGCAGAAAATGCAGTGTGAAACCTTTTCAAATGCTTTTTATCGGTACTTCCTTCTCTGAGATTGCTGTTTCTACTTATGACAAATCTCCTGAAGAAGGTGATCATTATTCTCTAGAAAATGTCAATTCCTTGTGTTCCAGTCCTTCTTAAACCAACTCTAATTAGGATCAGCACCTATATTCCCACTGTTCTTCTGCAAGTGCTCATTTCAAGGGCATATACCACTCCATGTTGCTAAAACCATTGGTCAATTCCCAGTCCTCATCTTACTTGGTCTAGAACTACATTTGTCATAGTTAATTGCATGATCCTTGAAACACATACTTTACTTGGTTTTCAGGATGCACACCTTCCTGGTTTGTTCCTACCTCAGTGCTACTCCTCTTCAGGCTCCTTTGCTGATTTCTCTTCATTTTCCAAATCTCTAACACTAGGGCCTCTCACAGCCCAATTGTTGACCTTTCCTCCTTTCTGCCTTCACTCCCTTAATGATGGCCTCCACTCTCACGGTATCCGTGATCATCTGTGCACTCCCTGACAATCCCCAGATTCACATCTCTGCTCTGGACCATTCCCTTGAACTCTAGAGTCATATATCCAGCTGCTTACTAGCTAGCTGTTCCATAAGCCTCTCAAACTTAATGTGTCTGAAACAAAGCTTCTGATCTCTTCCTTTCCTTTCCCAAATCTGTTTCTCCCACAGTCTTCTCCATCTCAGTTAGTAAAACTCATCTGTCCATTTGGTTAGGCCCAAACATCGAGACGTCAATCACATCCTACTTACAAACCACCAGGACACCTTCTTGGCCCCACCTTTAAAATATTTACCTGATCTCTTCTCATCTTCACAGTCATTGCCCAGATGGAAACCATCACCGTCTTTCACTGGGGTCATTGCAAGAGCCTGCGCACTGGCCTCTAGACTTTTGTCCTTTCCCTCGGCAGAGCAGATAGAGGCATCCATTTAAGATATTAGACAGATAATGTCATTCCTCTGCTCAAAAACCCATAGTGGCTTCCCATTTTACAGTAAAAGCCAATGTTGTTCCACTGGCTGCCAAGGTCCTCCACAACCTTTCACTTCCACCCCTCCACTCTGATCTCATCTTCTGTTATTGCTCTTCCGCAGATTCAGTGGCCTCCCTGCTGCCCCTTGAACAAACAAGATACTTCCTCATTGTATTAGTCTCTTATTGCTGCTGTAACAATTTACCACAAACTTAGTGGTTTAAAGGAACACAAATTTATCTTGCAGTTTTGTAGGGCAAAGTTCAGACACAGGTCTCATTAGTCTAAAAACAAGGTGTTAGGAAGTCTGTCTTCATTTCTGGAGGCTCTGGGGAGAATCCATTTCCTTTCTTTTCCAGCTTCTAGAAGCCACCTGCATGTACTGGTTTGTGGTATCCTTCGTCCATCTTCAAAGTGAACAAAATTACATCTGTTTGACCCTTCTTCCT
The DNA here is from genome assembly GCF_000956105.1 of Propithecus coquereli. Lineage (NCBI taxonomy): Eukaryota > Metazoa > Chordata > Mammalia > Primates > Indriidae > Propithecus > Propithecus coquereli. The sequence goes on from NW_012147841.1 coordinate 5,304,214, forward strand.
TCTGCATAATTTACTCCTAATTTTCTGAGAGTTTTTACCATGAATGTCACGTTGTAAAATGCTTTTTCTGTATCAGTTGATATGATCAAATGGTTTGTCTTCTTTAGCCTGTTAATATAGTGGTTTACATTGATTGATTTTCAAATATTGAACCAGTCTTGTATCCTTCAAATAAGCCCAACTTGTTCTTGTAATTTTTTATGTGTTGCTGAATTCTGTTTGTTAATGTTTTGTTAAGAATTTTTGCTTGTATATTTATAAGGGATATTTCTCCATAGTTTTCCTTTTGTATACTAACTTTGTTTTTATTATACTATTTAGGTAATAATGACTTCATATAATAGAATAAGTTGAGAGGAGTCTCTTCCCCTTCTATTTTCTGGAACTGATTGCAAAGAAGTTCTAATCAGGGCCATGAGGTGAGAATGAGAAATAAAAGGCATATGGATTAAAAATAATAAAATAAAACTGTGCCTATTCATAGATGACAGGATGGGCTATATAGAAAATCCAAGATACATACAAAAAACTTCTAGAACTAATCAGTGAATTTGGGAAGTTTGCAAGACACAAAGTAAACATTCCAAAATCAATGTTCTATACACTAGCAATAAAAATACAGGAATGAAAAGTATATAAACAATACCATTTGCAATCACTCAAAAAATAAAATAGGTGCAAATTTAACAAAAGATTTGTAGGATTTGTGTGCTGAAAACTACAAAATGCTGATGGAAGAAACCAAAGATTTAAAATAGAGAGGCATACGCTGTCCACAGATTAAAAGACTCAACATAGTAAAGATGTCAGTTCTCCCCAAATTAGCATACAGATTCCTACAAATATGTCAGAAAAATTTTTTATGGATACAGAACAAATTATTCTAAAATTTGTGTGGAAAAGCAAAGGAACTAGAATAGCATTTAGAAGAATAAAGTGGAAGTAATCATTCTATCTGAGTTAAAAAATGATGATATAGCATTAGTAACCAAGACTGCATGGTTTTGGTACTAGTGGAAGGAAAGACACATTGATCAATTGGACAAAATAAAGAACTTAGAAATATATCACACAAATACAGCTAATTGATTTTTTCAATATAAAGGTGCAAAAGCATTTAACAGAGGAAGAATCATTTTCTCAATAAATGGTACTGGAGCAATTAGGTATCTGCCAGCAAAAAAAATGAACCTTATTCTAAACCTCACATGTTATACAGAAATTAACTTAAAGTAGATAGTACATTTAAATGTAAAATGTAAAACTATAAACATTTAGAAGGTAACATAGAAGAAAATCTTCAGGACCTAGGTCTTAGTGAAGATTTCTTAATTATGACAATGTAAACATGATTCATAAAAAGAAAAAATAAGCCAGATTTCATCAAAATTAGAAACTTTTACTCTATGAAGACCCTATTAAGAAAATAAAAAGACATGCTACAGGCTGAAAGAAAATATTTGCAAACAATATATCTGACAGAGCACTCATATTTAGAATATATAAAGAACTCACAAAACTCAACATAAAAAATAATAAGAAATAATTCAATTATAAAGTGGCAAAGACATGAAGAGAAATTTTGCTGATGAGGGCACAGCATGACAAATAAGCATATAAAAAGGTGTTTAACATCATTAGTCATTAGGGAAATGCAAATTAAAGATCATGATGAGATATTACTATGCAACTATTAAATCAGCTAAAACAAATGGTGACAATAAGAAATGCTGGCAAGGATGTGGAGAAAGTGGATCTCTCAAATATTGCTGGTGGGAATGTAAAATGGTATGACCACTCTTGAGAACAGTTTCACAGTTTCTTAAAAACTAAGGCACAGTGGTGTGTCCCTGTAATCCCAGCTACTCTGGAGGCTGAGGTGAGAAAATCACTTGAGTCCAGGAGTTTGGAATTCCAGGCTGCACAATGTAGCAAGACACCCCCCCCCAAAAAAAAACACCGAAAAAGTATGTATTTACCACATAATTCAGCAGTTACACTCCTGGGAATTTATTGCAATGATGTGAAAATTTCATTGCAAAAAACCTGTTCACATTTGTTCATAACAGCTTTATTTGTAATAGCCTCAAATTGGAAACAGCCAAACTGCTTGATAGGTGATGGTTAAACAAACTGTGATACATCCATATTATCATGGACTATTACTTAGCAATAAAAAGAAATGAACTATTGATACACTCAATTTTGATGGATCTCAAGGACATTATGATGAATAAAAAACCCAATCTCAAGAAAGCACACAATTACATTTTTATAACATTCTTGAAATGGTAAAATTATAGAGACAGGAAACTAGATTAGTGGCTGCCAGGGGTTAGGAACAGTGTCTAGGAGAAAGTTGGATATGACTATAAAGGAATAGCAAGAGAGAAATCCTTTTGGTGATGGAATATTTCTGTATCTTGATTATGATGGTGTTTATACAAATCTACACATGATAAAACAACATAAAACAATACATACATATTGTACTAATATCCAAGTCCTGATTATGATGTTATACCATAATTATGTGAGGTGTAACCTTTGGGAGAAATTAGGCAAATGGTACATGGTACATGGGGCCTTCCTGTATTTACTTTTGCAGGTTCCTATTTGTTAAGTGATTACTATTTCAAAATAAAAGTTAAAAAATGCATATTTTATTCTAAGGTATCTCATGGTAATCCAAAGAAAACACAGATGACAAATGTGTGGAGGTGTGGTGACAATTACATTTTAAAGTTATTTCATAAGGAGGTGAAATCACACATTAAAATTAACCATTTTAAAGAATAAAAATCAGTGGCATTTAGAGCATTATTAATGTTGTGCAACCATTACTTCTATCTAGTTCTAAAACATTTTCATCACAGCAAAAGGAGACCTTGTACTAATTGAGAAGTCACTCCCTATTCCCCCTACCCACAGCCCCTGGCAATCACTAATCTGCTTTCTACCTCTATGGGTTTATCTATTCTGGATATTTTGTATAAATGGAATCATATGATATGTGAACTCTTGTTTCTGTCTTCTTTCACTTAGAATAACGTTCTTGAGGTTCATCCATGTTGTAGTACGTATCGGTACTTCATTCCTTTTTGTGGCTGAATTATATTCCATTGTATGGATATACCACATTTTGTTTATCCATTCATTTGTTGATGGCCTTTGGGTTGTTTCCACCTTTCTGCTATTTTAAATAGTGCTACTATAAACTTGTGGTGCCAGTTTGATACAGGAAAATATTCATTCTAAAACCACATGGTTTGTTCATGGAAGATGTATAATTTAATATAGTTTATAATCAAAGGGTACAATCAGTAACTCCAAAGCCTCTGTAATTCATTTGGGAAGAGTGACTTGTTACTGATGTTTTCTCCATCACTTCATTCATTCCAGGTGTAAAATCATATATTGGAGCAGTTAGGGGTAATAACACAGGCTTCTACTTATTTTGGGAGAAACAAAAACACTTAATGAGAGCAGAGAAAAAAATGTCCTCATAACAGCTATTGTTAACTATTTTGTGAGAGGCAACATTGTGTTCATGAATGATCAAGACACAAATATTTTATTCTTTGAAGGCTTTAAAAATACAAGTTTGATGGATAAATTACTTTAACAACAACAAAACAATATGAGCTATGGAAGTGCTTAATCTCTTGGGTCCAGTTTGTTTAATAATGTGGTAATCTTTGTGTCCTTAAATGCTCCAGAAATTAAATACACAAAATACACAACACTTTAAAGTCACTAAGGTCATTGTTTTATAATCCTAGAATTAAAGAACCCTCCAGAAGTATATCGGGCATATCCAAGTAAGTTAACTCTTTATTTCTTGGTACTGAATCAATTCAGCTCTTTTCATAGCCTTTTTTCTTGGTTAGCTCTTTCAATTAAGCTTTCTCAGCCCTGGCTACACATTAGAATTACCTGATCCATTTCTACAAATACCAGTGTTTAGGCTACACCCCAGATCAACTGAGTGAGAATCACTAGAGGCAAGCCCATGCATCTCTATTTAATAAAGCTTCGAAGTGATCCTATGGTGCTGCTTGGGGAGGGAGTAATGAATCAAACCGGTGGTTCTCTAACTTGTGTGTCCTGCAAGGCTTGTTAAAAGAAGCTGTGCCCCACAGTCAGGTTTCTGAGCTGGGATGGGCCTAGAGTTTTGCATTACAAACAACATTCCAGGTGATGCTATGCTGCCCACCCAGGATCACATTTGAGAACAAAGAGTTAATTTTGTCCTTTGCACTCAGTGATGAGGATACAGATGGTTTCAATTCTCCATGTAAACACCTTGAAGATTTTTTTTTACCTGTTTTAGAGAATTATCTTTAGTATATTAATGAGGATGATTGGGCCCTTGAGTCAGATGGCCTGGTTAAAATGCCACTACTTCTATGTAATCTTAGGCAAGTTTCTTATTTCTAAATCTTCAGTCTCTTCAACTGTGAAATGGGTATGATATGCTCATTTTTAAGGTTAAATTCGACAATGCACGTAAAGCAATCGACATACAGTAAATATGCTGTAATTATTAACTTCTTTTGGTAGCTTTTATTTTCAACTCTTACAACTTTCCTTTAGTTTAATTAGCTGTCATGTTCTGTGGTTCTTATTGGGTTAACAAATAAGGAGATGAGTACTAAAACCAGAAAGATAATTTGGGAATCCAATGAGCAGGTGCTTTAAAACTGATTGAGGAGTTGGGTTCTTGTGTATGTAATGGCCAAAAGCTTCAGGTCTAGAGTCAGAAAACCCTGGATTTGAGTCCTTCTTGAAACTTCTTTAAAAGTGTTTTTTCTTCTGTAAAATAACAAACAATAATAAAAGTTCCTGCATATTGGGTTGTTGTGATGATTGTAATAGGTGAGATAATGCAAGCACAGTGATTAGCACAGTCCTAGACATATCATAGGTACTCAATAAACGTTAGCTGTTAATAAGCTGAGGGCAATTGATTCCTAACTACTCCTTTAAATATTAACTTTCCTTTCCCTCTTTGAACTGATATGTTTTTATGGCTTTCTAAGGGATGTCAGGAAGGAATATAAATTCTCCAAAGAGAATGCAACTCTTGAGAAGAAATTTGTTTACTGTTTCCCCAACACTCTACCAAATGAAAGAGACTAAAAAGGAGTGCAGATTTACTCTTCAGACACTAAGTAACTTCACTGTTCTTTCCACACCAGAATCAAGAGAAGAGCTATTGAAATTCCTGGTCAATCATTAGTTCTAATCTCAGATCTTCAGCTTGGCATTTCTGTTAGTGGAGAGCATTGCAAATAGGGTTGCCGCTAGTCCCTGTGATGACTTCCCTGGGTGAGACCTAGGGAAGTTCTTCACCTACTCTCTTGACAGCAGACGTATGGAAGCTTCTATGTCAAAGGCATTTTTTTGTTGTTGTTTTGTTTTTTTGTGTTTTTTCTTTTTTTTGTATTTCTGATTTAGTTACAGAGTGGAACCAATTTCCAAACACTCTGGACATGATGCAAACTAATCTTGAGGGACCACAGCTATAGTAGTCTTTTCCATACATTTATAGACAGGAGGAATTGTTTCATTCATTTTACAAGAGGTGATGACTGTACTCTTGATAACACTAAGTGATTTTTCCCAAAGTATGGTACATGTTCCACTAGGACATGAAATATTGGGTGGGTGGTGTATGGACCATTTTCACATTCTGTATTTATTTTAATATACATTGGAAAAAACAGAAGTGCTTGGTTTTCCAGATACTATTGTTTAGGGTAAATCTAAGATATGTATAAGGCTTAAAATTGAATAGAGGGAACAATATAGGTATACAGTAGTACAAGAGGCATGGCAAATACCATTAAGGTAGCGTGAACATAATACAAATTTGGGAAACGTTTTAGAGAATGTTTAAGCTGTTGATTATCTCTGGAGCTAAAAGTGATCCATCTGTATATATCACAAGAAGAAGGAACATTTAACTAGGGAGAACAATGTGGCTATGACAGTCTTTTTCAATTATTTGGAAAGTCATGGTTGTTTTCTATTCTACCCTTTCTTTAATTGCTACAATTCTCCCTTTAAAGATTTTTACTAATTATGAGAGAAAAATCAAGAGGAAAGAACCAGACACATATTCGCTGGAAAAGAAAGTGTAAACTTTTCAGATTTAATGGGTTCTTTGTTTAAGGTTATCGTTAAAAGGACCAGTCTTTGCCGGTCAATTTATGAACTAAGAACATGGTTAAAACAATCATATTTTTAAATGTTTTGTATACCACTGGAATTTATTTTCTAATTTAATTGCCAAATTCCCAATCTGATTAGAGCCTGAGGAGGAGTGAAATTGACTTTGGAAAAAAACAGATAAAATAAGGTTTCCTTTTCTTATGCACAAGTCATACTGAACTGCATGTTTCCTATAGGATTAATAGTAGAGTGTTTTAGTTCCATTTTGTTGTATCAGAGGCAAATACATTATCTCTCAGGAAACAGAATGGAATGATATATGCCACAAGTCTAGTTGTAAAAGACGTTCTTGAAAATAAGGTCATTTAGTTGGATTGGCTGGAAATGAGTCGGAAAACAAGTCATGGTGATGAAGCCATAAATGGTATCCACATTGCTCCTATGGCTCCTAGGGCATAAAATTCTCATTACCAGATGTGATTGGTTTACATTGTTTGCCCTACTAGATGTTTCTATGGCCTCAGTGTCCAAAGTAGTACATTCTTACTAATTGCTCCCAACTTGTTTCATTTATTCAGCAGATACTTACTGAGCACCAATTATGTGTCAGGCACTCACTGTTCTAGGTGCTAGCAGGATACAGTAGTGAGGAAGAACACTGAAATCCCTGTCCTCAAAGAAACTGGGCTGTTACCATGAATATTATTGTTCACCTGGTCATCCTGCCATTTTAAAATGTGCTTCTTAAATTTGTGATTTTTTAGAGGTGCAGAAATGATTTTAAACATTTGGGAGGGCAAAATGATTGGGAATGGAATTAGGTAAACATACTTATAAAATTCATTTAAACAAGGTACAAAGTGGAGCATTTTGAGCACATTTAGAAAAAAGAATTAACATTAAGAATACTTGGTACAATATAGACAATATGCTCAGTACTTTGTATCTATTATTTTATTTAATCTTCACAACACCCTTATAAAATTAGTACTGCTATTAATATTACTATCCTCATTTTACAGATGAGGAAGCTGAGTTTTGAATAATTAAGTGTCTTGTTTAATGTTATCCAACATGTAATAGCATTGACAAGAAATAACAAAACAGAACAAAACAAAAACAAAGCAATCTGTCTCCCACCTTTACCATTATGGAACAGATCATCTAATCTGGCAGGAGGAATGAGAGATAAAACAGTATTACATCAGAAGTAAGATTAGATTAACAGAGAGTATGAAAATAAGACCAAAAGAGGAAAAACAATCAATTCTAGAGAAAATATTATTTCCATAATAATTTTTTAATCTGAGTTTACAATGCTTGTCAGTGATCCTTTTTTGCACTCAAGAGTAGAGGCTGTCACAGCTCTCTGATTACAACATAGTTTTTCCTCTGGACAGAAAGTCCTACATCATTGAGTTATTGCTCAGTGGAGAGCATTTATCAGCTTTGGCTACAAGGACTAGCACCATCCAAGTCCTATTAGGTACCATGACCCATCAAATGGTAATTCCAGCCATTCTTTGAAATTATTTGTTCTTTTTGAGAGTTTCTGGGAACATGTAAAATACATGTTATTTCTGAAGCAGGAAAAATTGACACAGAGAGGCCTTTGCATTTTTCTCTCATCTAGGAATCAAGACTCCTGTAGGGAATAGCAGAAGAAAGGAGGCAGTTAGTAAATGCAAAGTGGTTTATATACTTTTTCACCTAATAAAATCTCCTCTCACTGGCTCTCCAATGGCGATCTTTCTCCATTCTGGTATGAGGGGAATGTTGGCATCTGTATTTCTGCTTGGTACAGTCCCCAGCTGTTTGTTTTCTTTTCTGGCTCATATATTTGTAGACGTCATCTCCATTGTAGAATTAACAGGTAATCTTACACTGGAAGATATTCCTGAGACGTTTCTTGAATGATTTTTCAACCATGTCAATGCCCAAAGGTGGCTGGGAATGTTAGGTGTTATTCCACTCCCACTGCTGGGATTCACTCTGGAACCTAGGGACCCTGAGTGCCCCATGTGACTTGCCAGAAAGTTACATCTCAGGGCCAGGCAGGACCAGTACCTGAAAATCTCCAAGGGAATAGTCGATGCTTTTGTGTCTTCACATTTCATTCTAAGAATTAAAGTGAGTGAATCAGTCAGACAGTCACCTGCATTACCAATATTGATCGAGTGCCAGGAAATTTATTCTTAGTGCCAGGAAAAGGGGATACAGCGATCAATAAGACAGACACAGTCCTAGCCTTCAGGCCTCTGATCTAGTGTGAAAAACCAGCATGAAACAAATGACTTTAATTGTATTCACATTACTAGTCCATACAATTCATGTTAGCTGTTTCCATGTGTGGAGCGAGGACCAAAGGTTCTTCTCATTCACCCTTAAGAAATTGCTTGCTTCAAAACACATATTTTACTGAAAAAGATAAGAGGGGTTTTATCTCACAGAAAACACAATTTCACTCCAAACCTCCGTACTTGATATATCTTCCCATGTCTCTTGTGGACATACACAAGTTCTCTCTTGTTCAACCCTTTTCCCATAGATCCTCTAAACCTCTCTAGCTCCAGTTCCCCATTTCCAGGTCTTTCCCTGAATCTCTTAATCCCTTCTGTCCTTTCTTAGATAGAACAAATTAATTCTGTCTCAGCTGCTTCCAACTTGTATGGCTATAGTTAAAAAACTTAGCAAGCAAGACACCCACCAATTACCAGGAATTTCTCTCATGGAAACATAGGGGAATGTTTATATAGTAATGTTTATTTCCTCACCTACCTGTATGTCTTCTTGTGTTTGCAGTTTAGCCCCCTGTGGTATTCCCATCTTTTGTAGATACCTTTGCTGCCTACATAGTTAAGTGAAGGGGTCTTGGCTCTGCTTCCAGGGATGATAGCTGTGTGGCCTCCTTGTAGATAGAGCTGCCATTTCCGTAGCTCTGATGATAGTCTTGATTCCCCCAAAAGCGCCAGAGCAGAGCCACAGAGCATGGCACCCTCATCATGCTGAACCACATTGTGTCTGTACACAGGATAGGAGGAGACTCTCCCACCCCCTTTACCCTCACATGGGGTGGTATGAATACCAGAGGCATGCTTCCTTGTATCTCATTGCTTGGTGTTTTTGAGAAATAAACTCTATTTTATTTTATATAGTTTAATTTTATTTTAGAGTGGGGTGATAATCAAGATATATAATGGGTGCTATGGCATAAGACCAGCCATTCAGAATGGACCCAATGTATAAGCTGATCAATCAGATTGGTTATTGGTAACCATATGGGACAACCATATTGGTGCATCCTGGCTTAATATTAGCCCTGTTTTGGAAGATCATAACATTAATCTATGAAAGCCATGGGTAGAGGAAGGAGGGGACCAATCTTAGTTGTACTTGATATGTTGTCCCTTAAATTCTGAGAAATGTTTTTTCCCTGTTTCCTAAACTGAAGTGTTGTAAGCAGTGTAGCTCAGTGGGATATGAATGTGAGCCTCAGAGTTAAATGGATGGAAGATCAAATTCCTGCTCTGCCACTTAAGAAATTGTAGCTCTTGGGCAATTAACCTCTATGTGCCCCAGTTTTCTCATCTGCAAAATGGGAATAATAATATATGCTATTATATAAGTATATAATTATGAGGGTTTTATAAACATTAAGAAAACTGTTTGTTAAGGGTTAAATAATACTATATACTATTATTGTACTATGTTCTTGTGTCTAGCTCATTCTTTAGAATAAGTTGTGCTTTTTCCCCCAGTTCCTTATACCTATGAATTCTAGGCAGACTAGCTCAACAAATGCAACGGATGTGGCCAGTCATGTAGTAGCCAGATACAGAATCAGGAAGTTGCACCAATTAAGTAATTAATTAGCTCATTCACTCATTTGTTTATTCTTTCCTTCCTGCAAACAAAGTGTGTAACTAGTGCTGGGGAATCAATGATGAAAAAGAGGAGATCACTTTAGGAGCTCACAGCTAAAGGGAGAGACAGACCCAAAAAAGAAACAATTAGAAAGAAATGTGAGAAGTGCTGTTTTAGAGATATGAAGAGAAGGTTTTTGAAATTCAACAGAGAAAGCCACTTATTGGGCCTTGAGAAATTAGGAAAGCTTTACCAAAGAAGTAACAAAGACTGGTTCTTAAGTCATTAAGTTTTGGAATAAATGGTTCTTGATCCCATTGAAATTTCTGAACGAGTGGAACATTTAGTAGTACTGTTTGTAGATATGAGACCAGAACCTTAGGGCCTACATTTCCTTATTGCAAAGTTCTAATAATGCAAATTTATGCAAAGTTTTCGAGATCAAGCTACCTCAAAATTCAATTGAATAGAATTATTTAGTTCTTTAGAAATTCTTTAACTTTTTTAGAGGTGTGGTAGAAGAATTTTTTAAAAAAACATTGGCCTGGCCGGGCGCGGTGGCTCACGCCTGTAATCCTAGCACTCTGGGAGGCCGAGGCGGGCGGATTGTTTGAGCTCAGGAGTTCGAAACCAGCCTGAGCAAGAGTAAGACCCCGTCTCTACTAAAAATAGAAAGAAATTAATCAGACAACTAAAAATATATAGAAAAAATTAGCTGGGCATGGTGGCACATGCCTATAGTCCCAGCTACCGGGAGGCTGAGGCAGGAGGATAGCCTGAGCCCAGGAGTGTGAGGTTGCTGTGAGCTAGGCTGACGCCACGGCACTCACTCTAGCCCGGGCAAAAGAGTGACACTCTGTCTCAAAAAAAAAAAAAAAAAAAATTGGCCTATTCTCCATATTATTCCCTAAATTTTAACATCTTATGAATTGTGCACCATTTCTGAATAACCAGCAACCACCAATAGTGTGGCTGTCTTTTAAGTTCATGGCCCTGAAAGCGTATTATCTTGAGTGTGTCAGGATCCTTAAATGTATCTTCTGTCTCTCAGCTGGAGTTCCAAAAACACAGGATCGATTCTGCACGTTTCTGTTTTCTAATTGCTTAAAACTGATCTTCAGTCATTTTTTTCCTGATTGACACTAGTACTTCCAGTGTTATGATTGCTGGTTGTTTTTGTTTTTCTGGAAAATAAAAAATCAGTCTCTATCATTTTTTCCTCTCTGTCTCTTTCTACCCTCTCAGCTCCCTTTTTTAAACTTGCACTTCGGCCTTCCCTTTCTTAATTGTCTACTTTTCCCTCAGGAAATTGCGCATTCCTTCTTTTCATTTATTGAGGTTGGAAAAATTCATATGGACAAGCACATACAGACACATACAGAGACACAAGTAGAGGAACATATTTTTGACAGTCTCGGCTGTTTGAAAACACAGGAACACTTTAATGGAGACCTTACCCCTCATCCATTAGTCTTCTGCCAGTTTTCTGCTGTATTTAGTTCTTAACAAAACACTTATAGGTGTCGGCTTTGGACTCTCTTCTTTCCATGGATAATTTTCAAATCAAGCAGTGTTGGAAAGTGTTCTTAGACAATCTGTGCTTTGCCAGTCCACTTCATCCTTGTGACTGTGGTGCATGGGTTACCTGTTACTTCGTGTGTGTGTGCGTGTGTGCATATGTGTAGGGAAAGGATTAAATCACTTTGGAGGTGTGAACTGCCTTTCATGACCCTTTTTTTCCAGGTACCATCACTCACTCTGCTTCAGGACTGTAAAATAAGGCAGCTGGAGACCTTTTGAAATTGCTTTTATTCCTTGCAGAAGCTTTCAAAGACAGGCTGGCCTGGTGGTTAGAAACATAGGCTCTGAGTCAGTTTACCTGAGTTCACATACTGGTATCATCACTTGCTAGCTATGTGAATTATGACCAGTCAGCCTTTCCGTGACTCAGTTTTCCCATTGATAAAATGGGGTTAAACATAATATCCATGTCTTAGGTTTGTTGTAATGATTAAATGAGATAGTGTGTAGTGCTTCACCCAGCAAATAGTAAGCTCTTAGTAAGTGTCATTGTTATTGTTACACAGGAGTGACATATCACCCAACAGGGAGACATGCAATAGTATAAAAGGAGGCTGCAAAAGTGGTTCGAAGATTTTTTTTTTTTTTGCTTTGTTTAGCATAATTTGCTTGCATATCTGTCCAATCAGAAATTTTTTATTTGGTGTAGAAAGAGCTGATGAATCTCGGCAAGACTTTTTTCCCTCAAGTAAATCACATTCTTTCTGGAATTTGTTTTGACCTCTCCTCTAACTTCTCCCTAGACGCCCATCTCTAACCACTACTGACCCTCACCCACTGCCCTGCTCCCATTCCAGGACATGGGAGATGACATCTGTGGCTTCTGTTTTTACACTATGTCTGCAGTTGAGAGGCTCCATTGCCTAAAATCCCTCTAGTTCCTGATGAAAACCCCTACTTATAATTCATGTTTTCCGCACACATCTAGTAAAGATCTCAAAGCTGTACCCTAAGTTTTGTAATTATCACCTGTTCTTTATATTTTACTGGTCCCTTTGTTCAAATGTTTATACTGTGCTTAAAGGAAATCACCTTCTGATTCTTTTTCCTTCTTTCTTATTAGAACCACATAGATGTCTCCTGTACAGCCCATTGCCAGCTGTTGGCACACCTGATATTTGCTTGTTCTCAGATGGTTTGTCTATGCAACCACAGGAGGATTTATAATGGAACTTCCACACCAGTGTTAAAGATAGCCATAGCAATACTAAAGAGGTTCTTGTGAAATGCATGATTAGGATGTACCACAGGAATTAATAATTCGGAGGCCACCGTTTTAAATTGTAACCACATTGTTTTTGTAGGGAAGTTGCTCAATTTATATACACAGAACATGAAGAGCTGCATTCTGATCAGGGCACCAGTTTCATTTAAGATCTGTATCCCAAAAGGTACTTAGATAATTCTATTTAACATGCATATGCTATATTGCTGTGAATGACAAATTAGGGTAATTTTCTTGCTAATTTGATCCTCTCTGATTATTTTTTCTAACTCTTAAAAGTCTAAGTGAATACAGTGAAAGAATACCATCTCTAAAAATGGTTTTTAATATATTTTTCCTTAAAGTCAATATTAAATTTTTTAAAGAAATTTAATAATTATGCAGATTTATTATTCACTCTCAAAACTAATTTTATTGGACATTATGCCAATTTTCTTCTTAGGGTTCCTCAATTAAATAGTGACTTTGAAAACATACTGCTAGTTTGCTAGATTTTAGTAGGTCAGCATGCACACCAAAAGTGTATTAAGGTGGACTGCTCTATTTATTGATTTTCCATGAATCTGCTAAAGGCTCAAGGCAATTGTCTGCCAAAGGGGCGGCGGGAGGGCCATACATGATCGAGGTCATGCGCATCTAGCCAATTTGTAAGACGATCCCGCCGCCCTAAGCCATCAGCAATCCTTCGCATAGGGGCACACTCATGCATTCCTGTCAAGTCATCTTGTGAAAGGCTGCCTGCTTCCAGCTTGGCTTGGATGTGCAACCTTAATAAAACTCACTGAGGTCTGGGAGAAAATAGCAGATCTGCAGCAGATAGGGTAGAGGAAAGGGTCTAGAATATGTACACGCAGCTGACTCAGGCAGGCTCCAAGCTGAACGGTTACACAGAGAGGAAACAATAAATCTCGGCTACTATGCAATAAATATCTCAAGTTTTAACGAAGGAAACTACAATTACAGTGAAATAAAAAAAATAACATTTTAGAACAAAGCTAACAAATGGCTAGGTTTCTATGATTCTTCTTCAAACGCTTTCTTTGAGGGGGAAAAAGTCAAACAAACAAGCAGTTTTACCTGAAATAAAGAACTAGTTTAAAGGTCAGAAGAAAGGAGCAAGTTTTGCGAGAGGCACGGAAGCAGAGTGCGGGGAGTACAATGACAGTTTTCCTTTCCTTTGCTTTCCTCGCTGCCATTCTGACTCACATAGGGTGCAGCAACCAGCGCCGAAGTCCAGAAAACGGTGGGAGAAGATACAACCGGATTCAACATGGGCAATGTGCCTACACTTTCATTCTTCCAGAACACGACGGGAACTGTCGTGAGAGTACGACAGACCAGTACAACACAAATGCTCTGCAGAGAGATGCTCCACACGTGGAACCGGATTTCTCTTCCCAGAAACTTCAACATCTGGAGCATGTGATGGAAAATTATACTCAGTGGCTGCAAAAAGTAAGTCATTGCTTTCAGTTTCTAATTGCACGGAGCCTTTTCCGTTCTTGCACTGCAGCTAACTTAGAGTTCCTTAGGGGGCATTTGTATGTTTACCTTTTGCTCCAGGGGGGCAGTGTTTGCAAATGCAAAAGTGCTTTCTCAGTTTGACTTCCTGGGTAAGCCAAGGTTTTTAGGCTTGTGCAAACCTGTGAATATATGGTAGCACTCCATTTGTGTATCTAGCACTGGCAAATTTTATGACATTTCTGGTTTCCTCTTTTTTGAAGCTTGAATATTCTGCCTGTCAAAACCCAACTTTAAAAAAGAAAGCATGTACCTATTAAGCAAGGCGGTGAAAAAAAGAAAATCATAATGACAATACCAATTTAGGATCAAATTTATTTTACAACAGGAAATTTTTACAGCTAGGATGGAAAATCATCATAAAATATTTTTTTCAACCTTTTGTAAAATTAATGTGAAGTGAGAATAAATATACAGTATAATATTTGGGTAGAAAATTGTATGTTAGTAAAGGGAACTGTTAACTTCAACAAGTTATAGAATAGTAGAGGACTGATTCGTCATACATGTCTTCTGTCCTTGAGAAAAAATAAAGAAAATAAATCTTAGTGTTAACTCACAGGAAAGAGGTTTGCCCACTGTGAGAGGAGAAATCGAGCCAGTGCTGGCTGTTCAGGAGGACATGCACCTGCAGATTCGGGCTGAATGTAACTTCTAGGCTCTGCTGTATTCCTGAAATACCTCCTTTCTGAGGGCATGGTAGTTAGAGAGACAGTACCTGGGGAGTCTAAGTAGCCATGTCACTTGATAAGTATTAATGTTGAGTATGCATTTACCTAATTTAAATAAATCAAATTGAACAATTTATTCAGCTGTTTATAAACCATTGAAAAGTTTTTGTTGAAGATGTGCCTATTATATTATGAACACATTTCTGCAGTCCATTCTCTCTTTGCTCTCTGTTTAATTCTGTAACAGATAGGCAGCAGATAATAACTGTATTCCACTGACTATGCTACTAGAAGGGAGGCAGTGTCCCCGTTTGTGAAAATCTTTTCCCCCAAGACCTTTGCTAATAGATTCACTTGGTGCATATAGTTAGGAATGTAATTAGGCTTCTTTAAGTTAGTCTGTTAACCATCCAAACCCTTTAGGAAGATAAAAAATAGGGAAAGGACAAATGATCTTTTTTGTTCCTGTGTGGTCACCCTCACTTAGGTCACCGCCTGCTGAATCATGCCAAGTAATAGTTATTCTACTTTTGTCCACTAGGGACTGAACTAAGATCACTGTTATTTTATTTGATATGCTAACTGGAACTTAGTAGTTCTCTAGTTTCCAAAATTGGAATTGTAGTTAGTCTTTCTGTTACAGACCACAGGTCTGTAATAAGTTATCGGTAAGTAGGCAGAAGAATAGAAAGCAAATGAAATTCTGCAGTTTTCTGAGAATTGTAGCTTAAGTTTCAGTAATTATAAATTAGGTAGGATATCTGTTTTTTTCTTTTATAAAACTTATTCCCATAGCAAACAAATGAATTTGGTTAAATAGCTTGTTATTATTTTCAATATATCATCCATATAGTTTTAATGAGAATTCAATCATTATAAATTAGTCTGGATTCTTTGAGGGAAATGGGGAAGGATGTTTAGTCCCAAATTTCCCTGAATGACCTATTCTACCAAAAATGTAACATTTTGTTTGCTTAAAACATATAATCAAAATAGTAACTCAAACATAGTAATGCGTATTTTTTGTTACTATGCAATTATTCAG
>NW_012147841.1:5321817-5322942 GCF_000956105.1 Propithecus coquereli
TTAATAGTTAAAATTGATGATTATTAGTGGAAAATGTAGTTGTGAATTAACATTCAAAATATTTTAAGAATTAAAAAACTTTTATGGGAATGTTTGGCTAAGTTTTTCTATTGACAGCATTTTTTGACTAAGGACATCCTCTATTTGTATATTGTATTCTTTGCTTCACACAGTTAGGATTTGGGATGCTATTACCTGAAACACGTTGATACTGATTTTTAAACCCATATATTACATATATTAACCCATATTAACATTCACTAGAATGTCACCTCCATGAGGCTGGTGACCTTGAGTGTTTGTCCACTGCCATATCCCTAAGGCCTAGAACAGTATATTGCATATATATATAACAGATATACAACAATGTTTGTTAAATGAACAAATGAATGTATTATTTATTGTAATCTATACTTTACTGTCCACTGTTAACACTTTGTTTGGGTTATACACCTTACTTCCTAAATAGATTGTAAGTTGTGATATGGGCGAGGACTACATTCTATGGTTATTTTTATCATAATATGAATTAAAACAATATTGGGTCCAGAGCAGGTGAGTATTAAGTATTCAAATCATATTTAGCCAATGATCTAGGATCTCAAAAACTTCTATATTCACTCTGTTTTGTTCTCTTAATTATTCTTCAAGGATCGGCTTTATGGCCATTTTCTCCAGGAAATATACTCACACTCTACTTCTCCTCCCTGGCTGTTCTCTGGTGTAATCCTAGTACATTGCCTGTACCATGTTAGCTCTGTACTTCTATGTTGCTGCAGTGGTGGTTGTTTTAATTATTTGTTTATGGGCCTATTTTTTATTTAGACGGTGAGTTCCTCAAGCATAGTGAATGTCTCTTATGCATCTTTATATTTCTGAATATGTTTACTAAGTGTCTGAGTAAATATCTCTTTTATCATCATAATAAAAAAAATTTTTGAAAATCAAGTGCTCCATTGTGTGGAGCTGAGTATAATATAATGCCAATTAAGGGACCTTGTAACTACTTAAAGATGCTAAAATTTGCTTAAATGTTAGTGCCAGGTTACTTGAGGGTCAGCTAGATCTTCCTTTATACAAGAATTCTTTGTACTTTCATAAGTGCAAGAATTTAATATTTTCAGA
>NW_012147841.1:5324572-5326321 GCF_000956105.1 Propithecus coquereli
ACCCTTTTAACTATGTAATAGTAGAAATTTATATTAATAATTCCGAGTTTCCATCCTCTCTATCAAGAGTCAACAAACTATGGCCATTGGGCCAAATCCTTCCTGCCACCTGTGTTTGTAAATAAAGTTTTATTGTAAAGCAACCACATCCATTCCTTTATATATTGTCTCTGCATTTGTAAATAAAGTTTTATTGGACGAGAGCCACACCCATTCATTTATGTGTTGTCTATGGCTGCTTTCCTCCTAGGAAAGCAGAGTTGAGGAGTTGCAACAGAGATCAAATGGCCCATAAAGCCTAAAATATTTAATATCCGGCCCTTTTCAGAAAGTTTGCTGAACTTTATTGCAAGAGGGATTAGTATTAATATTGGGACCATTGCAAGGTAAATTGTGAGGTTTGTGGTGTGGGAAAAGGATTGCCCTCCAGGAGGCCCAGTAATCTACAGGTCCATGCCAGTTGGCAGAGAGCCTGACTAAGCCATTTCTTGGCTTGGTGTCTGGACATGCTGTGAGGTGACATTTTAGAGTACAGGCAAGGAAATTTCATGTCTTTTCTTTCCCTTGCCCATCATCACATGAACAGGGAAATATTCCCAAAGCAGATACATGTCAGAAAAGAAAAAGCACCTGAATAGCAATACAGATCAGCAGCCTTTGCATAAACAAGCCTGGGCCACAGGGTCCTCTGGTTTACGTGCCTGCTTCGTCCTGTTGGTTGCAGCATTAGGGAGAATGTTGACAAAACACTGGAAGCATTCTATTTTCTTAGAAATGGGATGTCAGCTCAGCCTCCTGCATTTAGTCTGTTTAGAAACCTTTCTCCCCTGTCATGTGTTTCACATATAAACATTAGAAGTGTTCTCACTTGTGTAGATGATGAGAGGGGAGGAGCAACAAGTGGGTTTCTCAGCTACAGAATACAGTGTTCTATCAGCCCCTGTGCTATAATTTGCTAATTAAGGAGATTTTGTTTTCATTCTGCCATGGCCTTGTCTCTGTGTGGAAGCATTAGCAGCCTTTTCCTGGACCTTGTCGTCTTCTTTTCTCCCCACCCCCTTTTTTTAATACCACAAGCTATATTGTGTCATTTGCTTAGATGCATAACTCTAATTACATTCTGAGTCATCCTCGACTTTTGTTCCAATACAAGATTATCTTTTGCGGTGAAGTTGGGAAATTCCAAACCCCCTTTGGTTTTGGCCTCATGGTCTGAAAGAGGGAGGGCATCTTAGTGTTTAAATCTTTTTACAATGTGTACAAAAGATGTGCCCTTCTCTCTTATCAAAGAGGTTTTTAAAGAATGAAGCTCTCCGTGGATTATCTTCTCTTTATATTTGGAGGCTATTTACATCTAGGGTCTGTACCTGAACACTCTGTTCTAATTCTTATACAGAAATATTTAAAGTGAGAGGTTTTTAGGCTTGTTTGGTCTTAGTCATCTACCCAAATTACCTGAATTTCTTCCATCAAACAAAGAAAAAGATAATTTTTAACTGAGAAAGTGATGTAAAACACGCAAAGCCAGAAACACCCCTACTGGTAGCTAATAATGTCATTGATAATGCCTTCAGTCTTATGCAGATCTTTTCTTTTGTCGGTGAGTATTGAAAAGGTAGAGTAAGGTAAATGTTATTTGTTTATCCTTTGACCTATATTATATACTATATGCAGATCACTTACTACAGGTCTACATTGGAATGTATTTCTTAAATTTATGTTGAAGTACTGAAAGAGCATGCAAATTAT
>NW_012147841.1:5328190-5330533 GCF_000956105.1 Propithecus coquereli
TATTGTTTTAGAAATGGAAGTTCTAATTTTCTGGCTTCCCAATGGCTTGATTTTTTCAAACTCTGGTTTGCTTATTCTGCATTTTAGAGACTTGTGAGATTAAAACCAGAAAAGTAGAGGCGGTGAGGCAGTCCTCAGAGCTATGAAAGACAAAAGCATTCAAAGGGACCTCCGTGGCCTGTCTCTCCTTTTCATTTCTCTTCTCTCCTCTGTTAGTGTTTTTAATAAAGTCCCATGTGACCCTCCTCGTACTGGCCATGGAGTGGGCGTGCTGCAAAGAGGGGAGACAGGAGGGAGGGCAAATGAACAAAGAGACAAGTGACTGCCCTTTTATTGGGACATAGTGAGGGGCCACTAGACTCTAGCAATGTCAGGAGGACTGCTCCATGAGGGATAGCAGTGAGTTCTGCCATGGATTTTGGGATATAGGCAGGAGTCATGGAACTTAGCACCTGCCATTATCAAAGGATAGGCAACCAGTCAGCCAGTTATCTAATCAAATATGCACTGCATACAAGGTGGTCTGCAAGGTACTGGGAAACGGCAATAAATCCACTGGAGCCCCTGTTGTTGAGAAGCATAAACTCACTGAAATAGACAGACATGAAAGCAAATACATTGTTCATTTCCACTATTTCCTATGGCAAGTTTAAAGACAGTACAGCTCAGTGATGAAGTGGGCTGTATTTGGACCAGACTGCTTGGATTTGAATCCTGACACCACTTACTTGCTGTGTGACCTTGGGCAGGTTTCTTCACTTCTCTGTGCCTCAGTTTCATTATGGGTAAAATTGAGGTAATAATAGCATCATACATCATACATCATAGCGTTATTAAGTGTAAGCATAATTTGCATAAATTACTTTGCATAAATTCTATCACATAGAAAGTGTTAAGTACATATTAGCGATTACTAAGGTAACTTCTGAGTACAGTGCTAGTTAAATGTTGAGCACTTTTACCAACTATCAGGCCCATAGGAAAAACTTTATATGTGTTAATTTATTGAATACTTTCAAATGCCAATATAGGTAGATAGTATAATTGTCCAAATGGCAAATGGGTAAACTGGGGCATGGAGCAGGGAAGTAACTTGCCTGGGATTACACAATAGCTAAATTGCAGGGCCAGCACACAATCCCAGGGAGTCTGGCTCCATGACCTATGCTTTTAACCAACTATGGGATTAGCAACTCTTACTATGTCTCCTCTTGTCAATCCTCAACCCTTAAGTCTATTTTTAAAATTTTTTTCTGTAGTTGTATTTGTGTCTAAACCCTTAATTCTGTCATACTAAATGAATCACTGCTTCCTCAAGTTCTGTTTCAGACAGCCATTTGTCCCCATCCCAACTCTAAAGCTCCATGGTTAAATTGAGTGTGGCACGTAGGTTATGCTACTGATTGAAGCACAATAGCCTGATTCTCTCAGTCCTCCCACAGGTCTGTTAACAGACCATAGAATCCTACCTCTGCAGTCCCTACCGCCTATCTCCTTAGAAGCACCATCTCTTGAAGTTATGGAGCTTAATTGAGTCTGACTATTTATCTAAAAACTTCTAAAACATAAAGAAAGGCTTACAATTGCTTTACAGGGGTGAAGCTGCCTATTCTAAATATCTTCCATTCAATTTAATGACCTCCCTCTTGAATTTATCTGTAGGCAATCCTGCTTACAAAAGTAGAAGCATATTCTGGAACTTAAAATATTATTTGCATGCACTTTCTTGTGTGGGTCATTTGGAGAGTTGTAAAAATGAGAAGAAAAGTCTTGTTTTCTCAGTCAACAACCTCTTATCTCACTTCCTATTTTATTTATCATTGTCCCTATTAATTAAAATATTTTTGGTATTTTGGTGCAAGGCCAAGAACACTGCTACTTGTAGGCAATTGCGATAGCTCTGCCTTTCTTTTTTCTGATCTCGGAGCCCTGAGCACTCAGATGGCTGTGCTTTGAGGGTTGCTGCCTTTATAGATGATTATCAACCACATGAGATGGGGAGACTCCAAGCTACCCTAACTTCCCTCTGTCCCTTCTTCTCCATAGAGTCTCACAGAGGAGAGAGGACAAAACTGGGTGGGGACAAAATAGAATTCAGTCATGCTTTTTACCCATCTTTGCATGGTGGGATACACGAAAATACATTTTAGAAAACCAAATAACTCATAACTCAATATGTATCCACTTAATGACCTGAGCTCTCCACTGAATGCTGAGCACCGGCAGTGTGTGCCATGTTGACATTGTAGGCATCAGATACTATGAGGATGTATACATGAATAAAATGCATTTGGGGGCAACTATTTGGTCAGTGAAGTGGTTTGAAGGATTCCAGTGCTAATG
>NW_012147841.1:5332172-5333272 GCF_000956105.1 Propithecus coquereli
CTGAGCATAAAGTATCTCTATATATTATCCTACTATTTTGAAATGTCTTTCATTGAATCTAGTTTTGAAGATCATGGCCAAAAAGATATCATGAACTAAAAAGATCAAATAAACTCTGTAAGCATATTTTAAAATTATGTATGTTTCAAATAATTCACCAATATGTTGAGAATTTCTTTTCTGGTCAACTAAAAAATATCCCCTTTGAAAAATGAGATTAACATGTGTTTGTTCCTTTTCGAATTACTGGGCAAATGCTGAGAATGCTGCTCCAATTACTGAGAAATCAATAGCAAAGTGGTGGTTTTTTTCCAGGAAGACACACCAGACTCACTCAGTGGAGGGGTATTAGAATCTTTGAGGAAGGTATGGCTTTAAAAATTATATGTAGTTTTTAAAATTTAGAACCAAAAATACTCCCACCATGTTTGAGTACTGAAATGATGTAAAGAAGTGCAGTTTTTTATCAGCAAGGTGAAAAGAGTACAAGTAAAATAGGTAGAGAACAGAAATAGAGGGTTATAATAGTAACCCTTGTCTTACATGCCACCGCTCATGAAGAATTCCCCTTCCCTTGAATCTGGCTGGGTCATAAAAGGGAATTCAGTCTCCATCTTGTTCATTACAACATTCATACTTGGAGCCGTGAACCGATCTGCCATGTTAGAAGTCCATCTAGCCTGAGGCCACCATGTTGTGAGGAAGTCAAGCCACATGGAGAGGCCATGTATAGGTGTTGTGGTTAGTGAGACTCCGTATTTGAGTCATCCTAGTCCGGGCTCTAGACATGTGAGTAAATGAGCCTTCAGAGGATTTCAACCCCCACCCACTGAGTTATCTCCAGATTTGGAGGTAAAGCCCAAGTCATCATGGAGTAGAAATAACCCATTCAGCTGTACTTTGCTTACCCATAGATTCTGTGAGCCCAATGAGCATAATCAAATGATTGTTAAAAGCCGCTAAATTTGGGGGGCAATATAGTAAATCAACAATAGTGACTGGAACAGTCATCATTTACTTAGACAGATGTGCAGGGCTTACTGTGGTGCCTGTCACTATGCTAGTCATTGAAGAACAATGCAATAGATATGAGGGTCTGC
>NW_012147841.1:5336202-5341357 GCF_000956105.1 Propithecus coquereli
AAGTCAATTACATTCTTTATGATGGAAAATGAGTGGAGTAAAATTAGAATCTCTAATTAGTCAAGACTTTTCTTCTTTAACAAAAAAACAAATCAATATCTCTGCCATGCTTCCTGCCTTTGTTATATAGGAAGGTGTTATTTCATCATACATAATGCCCTTATATATGTTTGTGTGAGTGTCCGTACGTTTGAGTATACAGTTTTGCTTTCAGCATGTGATGGATTAAAGGTCTGAATTGGGCAGGCTATTTTACCCTCTGAACTTCAGATTTCTATATCTGTGAAATGAGAGTAATAATATCCTCCTTGTAAGGTTGTTAAGGTGACTATGTGAGATAAAAATCACTAAGTGCCTATTAACAAAGCCTGGCACGTAGCATATGTCTAATTCATTACAACTAACTCTTGTTTTTAAACATTTTCTTTAAGAACTGTACCCAGAAAACCTAAGTGCCTTTCTTAGACTATAAGATTTGTTAGTAATCAGATGAGGATTGATTTAAGATCCCCTTGTTCAAATCCCAGTGAACAAATCTACTATGCAGAAGAATTTAAATTAGTTTTTATGGCTGCTCTGCCCTCAAGGAGGTGAGCATAACTCTCCACTTCCTAAATGTGGATTGTGCATAGTGATTTCTTCTACCATATATTGTAATAAAGGAGGAAAAAACAGTAACTTTACACTACAGAAACTTAACGAACACTACCTTAAGCCAGATGATCAAAGTCAGTGTCAACAGTGATAAGTCATGTTGATAGTATGTTTGTTTATCAATGTTATGAGAACAGCACAGAATAGTACTTTTCTTCTGTGGTCTCTTTCTCAAGGGTTATAATCCCAGTCTAACCATGACAAAAACACAAGAAAAATCTCAATTTAGGGACATTCTGCAAAATATCTGACAAGTATTCCTCAAAAATGTTCAGGTCATCAAAAAAGTAAGAGTAGCCTAAAGAGACATAATGAGTAAATGTAATGTGGTATCCTGGACCAATAAAGAACATTAGGAAATCTGAAAAATATGGACTTTAGTTAATAAAATGAATAAATAAGTAAATAAGCACACAAATAAATCCCACGTTTACTGCTCTGAATTCAGTAGACAGCATGGTTATGTTATGCAATAGATTTCTACAGACCTTAAGAAGATACATCAACTAATTCTGAATAATTCTTGAATGTAACATGAATGATTGTTTTCTCAATGAGAATCTGAGAACTGCTTGACTAGATAATGCTTGCTCCTTACAGTGAGATATTTGAAAAGGAAAAGACTTGCAAAAGAATAGATTCCGACTTCTCAGATCCGAAGAATCCTTTTACAATTTTCCTGAAACGAGAGAGAGAAAGCTTTTCCTATCTGGCAAAAAAACTTGGGACACTTCCTAGAGTTTATGGGTGACATGATAGTTACATGCAGAGAAGATTATACTTTTAAAAAACAAAGACCTTCATTGAGCATATAAAAATGAATATACCAGGTCACTGAGGATGCATTACATGTAATCTGCTGTATTTTGTTACCCTCCTGCAATAATGCAAATAAAAAAATCATTAAATTTGCTAACAATACATACTTAACATTACAATCTGTATAGATGTCTTTCTTTTAAGACCTTTAGGCTAAAGGCTTATAAAGTAAGAAAGCTTAGGATATAATTTTTCTTTCAAAGAACCTATTAATTTCCTTTGTCTGTCATTAAAAGGGCTACACTTTGTACCAGCACAAGAAATCAGGACTATACTATCATTTTATTGAAATATTTATTATACAACAAAATATTCTCAAACATTTTTTATATTACATCAGATCTGTAAAGTATTTTGTTTTGTGCATATGGATATGATTTCGATGCCTCTATTCTGTAGCAGCTGTAATGAACATTGTACAGATTGTACACAGATCAATTGTGGAATATTTGCTGCTCATTTTAGCCTACAGAGAGTGGTTAAAGGCAACACTCAAGCAAGCAGCAAAATCTGCATCACGTTATCATTTTGTATGCCTCATGGAAAGGTATTTTTAAGATGTGATATGGTGGTGTTAGCCGTGTTGCCTGATGGCAATTCTTATAGCTTGATACCTCTTGAAAAACCTGTTGTGTGTTAGTTGGGAGCTTATGGAGTACAATTTGAAAAGCCAGAAATCTGGCTCAGCTTTCAAAAAAAAAAAAAAAAAAAGTGGATTGCAGTAATAAAATTGCATAAACTAGGGATGGAAAAACATTCCAGACTTTTGCCAATTGAAGGTGGATTTGTGGTCTGTGTTTATTGCCCTTCTTAGTTTTCAGAGATGACATAATTAATGGTATTATTCTCCAACAGTGTGAGAATGGTTTTGCCTTAAATTTTCTGCAAAGACATTCCTTGCATATAATAAAGTCTGTCTTAGAGCTTGTGCAGATAGTTTATAAAGCCTGTGGTTAATAAAAATTTGCTCTCCAAGGTTGCATTTATTAATTTATTCATTCACTGAATATTTATTGACTGGTACCATGTGTGCCCCTAAGCATCGTGTTAAAACACTGGAGACAAAGGTGAGCAAAAATAAACGTCGCTACCCTCATAGAGTGTATAGTCCAGTGAGGACTTGAATATTAATCAAGTGATCACACAAGTAATTTTAAGTTAACATAACAAAGAAGAGATGCATAAGATAATGAGAATATAAATTGAAGGGTTGGATTTGATCAAGATATAAGCTATTCAGCTACTAAAAATACACTTTACAACAATCAGATAGTTCACATTTCCCTTAAATATGAACCCTAGATATTAAGAACTGGTACGTGGAAGTTGTTCATGCCTGCCTATGGCACGTATTACACACTATAGACACTATAAAAATTTACCAAAACAAAAAAAAAAGAAAGAAAAGTACTAAATAAATGAGTCAAATTTGTATTGCCATACCCTATGTCTGTCTTTGTGTTTATATAACAGAAATCTTAGAGTTTTATGGTTCTACCCCACTAAGTAACAAATACTTGCTCTGCATTCTCCCAATTTCACTATTGTTGCTTTAGGCATGTAACACATACTTACTATTATCTTTTTTACCACTTGAATTTGACTCTCAAGCAATTGACAATAGCAGCAGAGGAAAACTAGTTGTGTTCACATAGCCCGAATGTGCCAAGTGGATAGGCAACATTCTCTTGTGCATTCGTTGTAATTTGATCTTAAATAGAAGGATTCCCTTCTCTTACAACGGGCCTCATGTAATTCTTGAGGAGTTTTCATTTCAGGGAGGATGCATGTTCAAGAAATAGTAAATAACTCCTGTTTTTCATTGACATACTTTGGTTGTTTTCTTTCAATTGTTTTCTTTTCAGTTGTGGTGTTAATATATTTTCAGAAATAACTTGTTAGAGGCTCACCCTGTTCAGCAGCAACAACCCTCTCCATGTGTCCAGTGTGAGCAGTGAGAGATTCTGAAGTAACTGTATTCTATAATATTGTGATTAAAGACCCTGTTATTAATCTTGCTATTAATATTATATGTAGGTGATATTCATAAAATTGCTTCAAAAATTGCTTTAAAAAGTTGAAATGTAACCAGTCGCAGAAGTAGATTAAAGTATATGACTATACAGAGTAGTTGGAATGACTATTTTGATCGAAGAGCCCTGTCAGTTCAGCCTAACAGCTGGTTTGAATGACTTTTAAAATACTTTATTGTTATTTTTTAAAAATGTATTTATTATATGATTAATTTTCATTTGACCTAAATAATGTATTGTGCCAAGGCAACAGAAGTACCCCATTTCTCAGAATCAGAATCATGAACTCTAATGTTGGAAGAGAACCTAAAGGTTACTGAACCCCACCTGCCAATCACACAGAAATACTTCATTTCTGGAGATTCCATCTCTGACAGTTCGCCGTGGCTTGATCACGTTCAGCAAAGGAGAACTCACTAGTAAATGGGGCGGACAACTCCACTCGATTGTGGTTATGATATTAGGAACTTCTCTCCTGTATCAAGTTGTAACTTCCATTCATTTCCCTCTGGAAAGAACGGGCTTTTCTCTTTTACACAAATGTCTTCAAGCATTTGGTATAAAATTAATCTTAAACAGCTTACTCCTTCTGAGCATCAGGTTCCTCATCTAGTAAAAGGGAGCTCATACTACCTACCTTGTAGGATTTATGCAGCAGTCAAAGCAGACGACTTGTTTAAAGTGCTAGCACGCTGCACACAGAAAGCACTAATTCATCAGTGGTGGGGTATTACAGTATTATTGTTGTCATTACATTTTGGGGAGGCTATTTTACCTCCCTAATATTTCTTTTTGCCCAGATATGCATTCTTTTCTTCTTCATCTGTTCTTACTTGCCATTGTCTGGTCAATTTTACCTTAAATTGTAGAGCTGAACATAGGAAAATACAGAAAACTGTGGGACAAAACCATGTTTTGTATCATGGACAGTCTACTTACTTTCTTACCCATTCTTAGTTGTTTTATCATACCATTGGATCATATTATGCCAAATAAGTCCCCAGGTTTCTTTATGTGAACGACGTTTATATCTGTTCTTCCTCATCTACACTTTTTTGTTTTGTTTTATTTTAAGCTAAAGGTAGGACTTTCAACTTGTCTTTATCAAATTTTATTTTTTGGGTGGCTTATTGTTTCAGCCCAGTGATATTCTCTAGTGCCTAATATGGACATTTTTGAGATTGAAAAGGGGGCTGTATTAATAATATCACCAAGACGATATGTAAAAACAGCACTGCCAGGAAAACCATATATTTCTGAATCATATTTTATACTCAGTAAATGGGTATTTAAGTAATTGAATTGCACATTGGGATTGAGTGGACACTTATAAGTCATTCAGTCCACATTTTCCCTCCATACAAGAAAACCTCTTAGTCAGTCCAACTTCTCATAATCCATGTTATAATGCCCTGATAGATAATTATTCAGTCTACTTGAATGCTTTCAGTGCCAGGAATAACACTTTCTGGAGGGATAGTGAAAAGTATCCCAGAGAACAGCATTAGAAAGTCGTCCTAGATGGATGTCCTTCCTGAAACTTATTCCCAGAACTGCTCCTCCTAGCAATATATATGTTAAATTAATGTCCACTTGGCATCTTCCTATTCAAAGACAGTTATTCTGTGGGAAGAGTTAGGTAAATGTGT
>NW_012147841.1:5344722-5352860 GCF_000956105.1 Propithecus coquereli
CTTGCCATTAATTTACAAATTGTAAAAAATAAAAACTTTTTTTAGAGTTTTTTTTACCTTGTATTGAGGATTATATTGAATATACAGTTGAATAGCAACAAGAAATTATTTTTGTGGATTCTGATTTGTGATTCATAAGCCCTTTACTACTAGATGACCCTCCAAACCCAAGTCATATTTTATTTTATTATCTGTGGAGCCCCCACAATGGAAGCCTGATGGTCACCCATGAGATGGGGCGTGTATGTGTACCAGCGACCTCATCTGTAAAGATTTTACGCAGTTAACTAACCCCTTGATTTCTAATGTCTCCTTTACTTATCTGCTGTAAAGACTTCATCTCTGAATCTGTAGTTTTCACACTAACACCATGACCTCAATATTTTTTGTGTAGCTGAACCAAATTATCTAGTCCATATTGGCTCTTTCATGGGAGGCTTAAGTTATTTTCATGCTACCTAGAACCAATGTGCTGCTTAAGAGATGGTAGTGAGAAGTCCTAGTAGAACAAATTTCAGTTTTGGCCTTCAGGTTTTGTCTGTTTCCTCTCTCTCTTCACATCCTCATTGTGAATGTCAATGTCATCATTACTATCTAAAAGCATGTACTTATTTTTCAATTAAACAATAAAGTGCTAAAAGTTTGCTTAACTTCCAAGAAAGTGGAACTGGACGTATCCAGCACTGTCTGTCCTCCTGAAGGTTTATATAGTCCAAGGCAAAGGACTCAAGTAGTCATAATACAGTTAATAAATAAAACTTTGACCAATAACTGTTCTTAACTAGTGATTTGTTTATTAAACTGATACTTTCTGGATTGGTTTGCTATATTCTTTCTTCAATAAGAACTGATGATAATACATTTACTAGCTTGTTTTGAAAACAGAATGTTATCTAACCCATTTTGTATGTTTCAGTGTGCAGAGAGAGCCCTGTATACCACCAATATAATTTATTTACATGCTTATTCATTTATTTATAAAAACAGAACCATCCACAAGCAAAATTTAATTAGCATCCAGAATTTGTTCACTGTTTATGGTATACTTTGGCCATATAACATATCCTATTTGAATATAGGTTAAAAATTACTGGGTTTTGAAGGATAGGCTTGGTAACATTAAATCCATAATATAGCAAAATTGTACAATTTTTAAATGCATTTATTGACTAAGATACCAGTGATATCAGCATCATTATTTTAAGTGAAAAAATAAAAACACCTCCAATTAAACTATTACACCACCCTTTCTTATCAGTTTGATTGTAAAATGGAAAAGTTAAAATGAAATAGCACTGAATCTCAAGCTGATTGATAGTAATAATTCAGAGATGAGGAAACACCGAGCTGCTTTAAGTATCTATTGTGAATATAGACAAATGGAATTCTGCTTAGGGTTTTTCATAGTACTGGATGCCTTTCATGAAAATTTATTTTATGTTGATCTTAGTATAATTAATTATCAGAGTTTCTCAAACTTTCCCACTGAAATTCTCCTAAATATATAGAGAAGATTTAATCCCAAGTGTCTGCAGGTATAGCCTGAAATGATCTAGCCCCGCTCAAAATTTATAAATATAAATAAGATAGTGAAAAATATGATGTTATTAGTTTTTAAATAGAAAATGATGCTTTTATTTACACATTCTTAAGTAAGATTAGCTTTCCTAAGATGTTTCATATTTTTCCTTTGGCTTTGTGTGTCCTTAGGCACACTGCACTGTGCCTCGCAGGTTCAAGTGCACCTGGATGCTGAGGCAACCAGAAGCAATATATGGACATAAAAAAGAATCTTAATAATTTTTGATTACCAGAAAAAGTCTGACAAAAGGCCAAAAATAAATTGCCTAGTCTCATTAAAGAGCATTAGTACAAATTTTCTGCATTGGACTCTATCCAGGCAATGCCTTCTTGTGAAGAGTTATGTCTGTTAAAATTTAACTGAAAATTATATCTAAATGAGAGATAACTGGAATTGCCTTGTTTGATCATAAAAGTTTCCTGTAATTGAATTGAATGCTGATTTTCCTTCCTACCCCCATGCACATTAATCAGGCAGCAAATTGACTAGCTTGTAGTGTTCTCTGCATCTCTGTGTGTTTGTTACAGAAATATTTCTTCAGAAAGCCTTTCATTTTCTAGCAAGGATTTAAACTGACCTGAGGTGAAAAACAGTGGCAGGTTTACACCAAGATCTGGAGTTGTTCATTTGTCCAACAGCAGAGAAGTGCTCATCGATGCACACACAAATGTTTGAATTGTAATTCACTGGTTCAAACTACTTTATGAAAGATTAGTCCTATTTCATATTTAGTTTTATTCACAACATTCAAATAAGTAGCCTTTTTTATGTATCCAAAGACATGGTCTTTACATACAGCTCATGCTTTCTCTGATCCCACTCCTAACTGATCTCTATTCCTCAACATCTGGTGCCACCCCGTCCCCCACCAAAAAAAGGGTTGGGGACATGTGCATGCTACAGAATATGTTTGTAAATAAGAATTAGAAATAAACACTTTTCACCTGCCCACATCTGAGAACTGTTGAATAATTCTACTTTGAAGATCCCTGGAGTGTTTCACCAAATTTGTACCGTGAAAGCTCAGATATGTCCTTGTCCCTGGAATGGAAGCATAACCTGGAGACATGAATATCTAAAAACAAGTAGTGAGATTGTGGTGGTGTTTTCAGTATGTTTTCATAGGGCAGGTTAAGTCTGCTTAAAATCATCTGGAATCCATGAAATTTATGACAGAAGTTTTTATCACTTAGTCACCTTCGTTCTCTTTTCATTTATTTCTAAAGAAATGGGCAGAAAATTGAAAATGAGTTTTAGAGTAAATTTACATTTTCATTCAATGCCCCATACTCTTCATTTGATGTGTCTTTGAAGCTTGCCATTTTTCCTTCTACAGTGACATTCTAGAAAGGAAATCAAGCATTTTTAAAAGGTCTAAGACTACATACAAAAAATAATGTATTTAATGCAAACTGGTTGGACTATGCAACCAAGAAGTCTAAAAATGGTCAACTGAAATTGTTGTAAACATTGGTAGTAGGGCACAGTGGGTTTTCTTACTCGTGTCCAGTTCCTACATACTATGGGTTGAATTCTAATCTATCTCATTTTGTTTAATTGACTGAAAATTTCTTACTTGGTTAAAGTGTTTTATACTGTATCTCCACAGAGCTGCTTACCAATTGGACAAGTTTACTCCTTAATATAAAATGAAACCAAAAATTACGTTGTGGGAGAGAGAGAAAGAGGGAGACACACACAACTGGGACGCAGAGGTGTATGTGTTTGGAGCCTCTCATATGGACAGAGCATTACAAAAAATAGGAATTTGCTGAATAGAGCTCAAGTCTTAAGATGGAGTTACAAGTATCGACCTTGAAGTTTGACTCTTCCGGGTTTGAATTTGGGCTCAGACACTTGCTAACTATGTGATTTTATGCTAGTTACTTAACCTTTTTGGGCCTTAGTCTTGTCATATTTCATATGTCAAGGGAGGATATAGAATTTATTTGATAGGGTTATTGAGAAGATTAAATGAGTTAATGCATGCAAGGCAATTGACAAAACACTTAGCACAAAGGATTGGCTCAATTAATATTAGACATGTTCAATGTGTTTAATATTTGTTTAGTGGGAGGGTGAGAAACTAATACTTTATTTTAAAAATTACCTTTCTTTATAACAAGGGATTTATTACTGCACCAAATGTAGCATTTTGATGCATTTGGAATTTTTTTTTCTTATTTCAACATGTTATGGGGGTACAGATGATTAGGTTACGTATGATGCCCTTACCCTCCCTCCCCGCCAAGTCCGAGCTTCAAGTGTGTCCCTTCCCCCGGAGGTGCGCATCTCACTCATTGTTTGTGCATATGCCCGTCCCCTCCTCCCCCCTACCCCCTCCCCTTGCCCAACATCCAATACATGTTATTCTTATATGTGCACTTAGATGTTGATCAGCTAATACCAGTTTGATGGTGAGTACATGTGGTGCTTGTTTTTCCATTCTTGGGATACCTCATTTAGTAGAATGCGTTCCAGCTGTATCCAGGAGTATACAAGAGGTGGGCCCGGTCAGTACCTGGATGGGAGACCGCCTGGGAACACCGGGTGCAAAAAAACGTGCCCATCCCGTCTGCATTTGGAATTTAAAAAAAATGCTTTCACACTCCATAGATACAGTTAATCATTCACACTCATCAAAATAGAGATTATCTACTAGGTATAGTTGCTAAGTTTTGTTCAAAATATTTTAAATTGGTTTTTCTTTGTTTCAGTGTAGAAAATATTTTATATTTTATGATACTTCTACTTTTGGTTAGAAGCATTTCTAACCTATGATTAAGTCAAGGGGTTCAGAATTTCTTTTGACATGGACAATCCTAAGAACACTTAATGAGCTTAAGTTTGCTAATGTCAAAGCCAAATTTACAAGTCAGATTTTCCATTAGTAGTTTTTCTGTA
The DNA here is from genome assembly GCF_000956105.1 of Propithecus coquereli. Taxonomy (NCBI): domain Eukaryota; kingdom Metazoa; phylum Chordata; class Mammalia; order Primates; family Indriidae; genus Propithecus; species Propithecus coquereli. The sequence goes on from NW_012147841.1 coordinate 5,349,209, forward strand.
ATACATTGCAATGAAGAGACAGCAGTTATTGGAATCTCATAGATAAATAAACTCATTGTTTATTCTTATATACATCCTGCATGTTACAATATGATTATAAAAGACACAATTAAGGCCAAAAGGCCAATTAGCAGATCATTGTAATGAATGTCAGCATCATCAGTCAAGTCTTGTTTATCAGTACATACTGGAATTTCAGCTACATATGGACGAGAACTGTTGCAATTCCAACTTGGCCTTCAGTTTCAGAAACATGAAGGTAATTATTGGACAGAACAGAAATTAGAAGATCTTCTATTTTCTTTTTGGTTTAACACTCAGTATGAACATAATTTTTTGTAAAAAAATAGCTTTTGTAAAAAGAGGAACTGAAACAGATTTACTTACTAATTCACTTCCATCTACAGAGTCAAATCCAAAGAAAATTCTCTCTTTTGTATTTTTTTCCCCTTTTGGTGTGTGTGTTTGTGTGTGTGTGGGGGGGGGTAGATTGGTGTGGGGTGTACATGTGTGTGATTTCACAAATCAGAGACTTCTTGGGAACCATAGTGAATGGTTTAAACTTCAGACAGTGAAACAGATTACTTATTTCTGGTAAAGAGTCTTATCCACATATTAATAGTTTCAGTTGACAAAGACTGTGAGATATAAAAAACTCAGTTGCTTGGTTTCAGGTTAGTGGTAGAGCCAACAGTTGTACTTTGTAACTTAACCTCTCAGAAAAGAGAGTTTGTGATTGGCAAAGCTTTATTTATTATTTTAAATTTCTGCTAATGGCACTAATTGGAGTTATTAGAATTCATTTTCACCTCAGCAACCACAAAGAAGTCTCATGTGAAAACGTAACTGCTAATCATAGTATAATTTATTCCAGTAATGTTTAATTCCCTTTAAAAATGGCAGCATGGTTAGTTGGTTGACTACCTCATCCCTTAGCACAACTTTGTTGGCTATTATTATTAATACAATAGCATAATCACTGTTAAGGTGATTATCATTATTTTCAAATAAGGGTAAGACATAAGCATGTGCTAATTATTTTTTTCTGTCATCTGTACATTAGGTTATTGGAAACATTTTACACGGGAGTTTTAGATTTGTGTATGCATCTCTATGCAGTGATATGTAAATTAGTATGTAATAATATAATGATTATACATTAAGATAATCTGTGATAAATATTATTGTGTAGAATTTTTATTATTCTTCATACTAGTAGAATTGTAACATTAACCACATAGTTAAATTCATAAAATTAAAAGAGTATATAACACAACTGTACCATTGAGAGGAAATTACAATTTTTGGTACATCTTCTATTGGTTCAAAGCAGAAAGAAAAATAATTTTTATCACAGAAATATTGCTTTATTAAATGTTGTCTTGATCAAACTCCTGGGGAAGTAAGATGTTCAAAATAAATATAATTCAGAGATTTGCATTTCATTTTTTACATTTGGATCTTTAGGTTTTATATTTCTATTTTTTATAAATAAATGTTATATCATATACCCTTTGAGACATATTTTGGAAAAATTCCACGAAATGGTAGGCCACATTTAACATTTTTATTTCCAGGCCTTGAGAAAAATTATGCAAGTGGGTTTTATTGTGCATTTCACCTTCTCTTTTGCTCAGTATTATGTACAGTAATTTGTCTTGTTTGTAGAAACCTCGAACATTTGAAAAGATTTTTAAGAAGAAATTGAGCTAGATAGCTAAAAGTTTGAGTTCCAAGATTTAAGTAAATTTTTACTTTGAATCAATGTGACTTTTAGTCATAAATGATTTAAAAGAGAAGTCAAAAAGCTTATGACCTTCTCTACATCTCAACTTTTAGAATAGGACTTTTGACTTGAGATGCTTTTTATTCAGGCCTTGAACCCAGAATACCACTGGGCTTGGAGTTTCTTTTTAAAGAGAAATATGCATGTGGAATGTTGTTGCTGCAGAAAAGATTATGCAAACATCTCAGCTTTGCTCAAGACATCCAAGTTCACAGAAAACTATTTGTGACTTCAGCTGCTACCCAGCTTTCTGTTTGAATGTTGACCAAATCATGTTTGATTGACTTAATCATAACAGCACAAAGAACATTTTTGAACCTGTAATAAGATTTTTGTAAAAATTTTGTTCATTTGAAAGAAAGGCACAGTGAACCCTGTCATTAATACGATGATGTTGCTCTCCCATGAGCTGATGTGCTGAGGCATATACCAGATCTCGGAGGAGCATTCCATATGGTAGGCAGAAAACCAGTGAAGATCAGCTTTCTGACTTCTTGTCCTTATAAAAACATGCATTTTGCGGCTTCATTCCAATCCCAAAGTCATGTATTTTGGGTCTTTCTAAGGCTGTGGCCATGCTTGAAAATGTTAACAAAAGAGACTAATGAGGGGGGAGGTCCTCCAACCAGATTCTTTCTTGAAGATGAAAGCCTCGATTGTGAGTTTAGTCAGGCCCCACCTACCTCTTCTATTGGAAATCTTTTTATTGTAAGATTTGCTACAGGTAAGGAATATTTAACAACAACAATGAAATCACAAACATTACCCACAATGACTCATGAGGAGAGGGCAGGAGTTGCCGTACATGTCTATTTTCTAATAATAAACTCACCCAATTCAAAACATAAGTTGGTTCACCAAGACATATGATGCAAAGGCTTTTGTATTTACTTGACTTTCAATCATAGGATGGAAGGCCAGGGTTAAACCACTTAACTCACCTCATTGCCAGGGAATTCAGTGATAATTATTAATCATAGGATGTGGGAAAACAGAAGATATTTGCTGGAAATGTAAGCAGAAAATTCAATTAAGACATTTAGCAAGTGACTTGATGTGTTGAAGTAGATTAGTAGTTGAATATGTGAGATTGCTCTATTATAAAATTAGACAAATACTGACATGTAACCTTAAACTTCAAAACAAAGAAGTTGCTACAATTTTCAAACATTATTTATAAGTAAAGTTATAGAAAATGGTTATCCACATTCCCAAAGTATTCACAATTAGACGAAGAAAGGACCTGCTAAGCAATGAACTTATTTTGAACCAAAAAAGGTCCTGTCCTTAAACTCTTCCTGCTATCTTTCCTAATCATAGGATCTCAGTAAGGGGGAAAGAAGCAACAAAAGAAGGTAGCAAGACATCTGGGAGCTATTTTTAGGTTGAGTAAAAGGACTTCTGAGGGAGAAGGTGGCCAGAGAGCAAGACATACAGGAGCCAAAGGTCAGTAGAAAAGGGTGGAACTTTTCTGCAAACCACTTCATTTTATAAGTACAGGCAATGTTTTGAGGAAGGACATTGTGGACATTTATACCTTTTAGACAGTTCTCCTATTGTATGTCCTTTGCTTTCTCACTAAGGTCATATGAATGTATTTTACAGACCACTTTAACAGTGAAGTAGATATATGTATGCATGCATATATTTAAAAGACAGGGACATAAGTACTACCCTGAATTAAAGAGCCAAAAACAAAGTTAGACAGGTGAAATTTGTCAGAAATTCTCATTCTGAGTTCAAGTCAGTATCTATTAATACTCAGGGTTGATATTACATCTCAGTGCACTAGCATGTGGCTTAGGTTGGCTGACAAAATATGCGATACTAATTTTAAGTAGAAAATGTATAATAGTACTGCCTACT
>NW_012147841.1:5356102-5359584 GCF_000956105.1 Propithecus coquereli
TAATATATGCACACAAACACATACACCTATTCCCATTTTCATATTCTTGGCAATATCCTTGAAAATATTTCATTTGGGTCAAACATTTTGCAGGATTTTTTCTTAAAATAATATTACACTTTGTTTTGTTTGTTTTGGTTGGTTTTGTTTACTTTTTGAATGCTCTTGGCAATTTCATGCATGGTTGTTATTCAAACCTGGAAGGAAAATACCTCATAACACTGTACAATTTACAAGACCACACAGTGATTTATGAGGGTTCCCTCCCTGCCCCCCATGGAGCTTTTAATGGGGAAAATTCATCTATATTGCTGTGTCAAGAAATCACCACCTTTATCACATACCACAGACATAAATGAACCATATAAAAGCAAATAATCCTTAACTCCACTACAGGAAGCTAGAGCAGAATTTGAGCTTTAGCAGATGCTCAGAATGTGTAACTAGCTGTGGAAATCATGAAATGTGGATGCTAACAAGAAGTAATACAGGTTGTTTATCTAGTGCAATGGCTTTAAAATCACTTTTTAAACAATCAAAATTTTCCCAACAATATCTTTTATACCATATGGTTCCTCTAAGAGCCCAAGTCATTTTTAGTTTTGTACTAACTTTACTTGAATTCAGAACGCTTTTGCTACACTATGTTGTTAAATTTTGTGCCTTTAATCAAACATTAATGAATCTAATACATTTTCATATTTTAAAGATTTGAGCAATTATCCATCACTGTACTTACTGTTAAAGCCAGAATTTTAACATTAGATATTTAGCTGCTTCTAAATTTTATAAATACATTCATATTATAACAAATTGAGACAAGACAAGCTCAACCTAAAGAAAATTATTTGATGAATAAATTCCATATAATTTCTTTTCAACTCATCATCCAGTGTGAATATGCAAAGATATATACATAACGTCACTCGCATTAAGTGAGTTAATAAAGACCTAAGAAAGAGTGCTTTGCACAGACTAAGAAATAAATAACTATTACAACATGGCCTAAATTCAAAATGTGTTTTGCCTAATGCAAGGAAGTCATGCAAGAGTTGAACACATAGATTCGGGGCTAAGGTACATTTGGCTATATGGTTTAACACAAAGGTAAAGAAAGAGTTCTCATTTATATTATGTGACAGGTAAAGCACATCCCCACATGAAATTTTGTTTAAGTACCCACTTCCAAACACTGGCATTTACCTGTTCTATCATCTTTGGGCCCCAGAATCTCAAGTTAAACTGCAGATTTAGGATCTTGTCCTTCCAATACGTTCTTCCTTAATACATCAGATGTTTTGTATTTTTTGCTTTATTAATAAGAGATCATAAAGGCAGCAAACAACTCTATCTACACTCTAGACTGAAATATATAGTTCATTAAATAGGTAACTCCTGTATATGAACTATATATTTATGTCATAAATGCAAATAGACCAAAATGTCACCAAGGAGGAAGTCTGTTTTATTCCTTGTACCACTAACTGCCTATGACAGTATGAAGCACAATGTAGGTTTTCAATAACTGTTGAAGGAAAGAGTGAATGAACAGCTATTACTGGAGTAACAGAACTTTCTTTGCTGTTGAGGAAATTTCTTTATTATGACTAGAAAAGGAAATCACTTTCTTCGTTTTCTCCTGTGCTTAACCCAATTCATGTGGTTCATTAATACCTTATGTATCCTCTGCTATCCCTGCTCCAACAATGAGCCAGACTTTGTCTATTCAGACTGGGAACTGTCTTATAAGAAGAATAATAGACTGATTACCAAAAATCTTTAGAATCTGTCTGCAAACTTGGCACATGTTCAGGCAAAATTAACTCTTTATATATAGATCTGCTATGTCTCTATTTACTTATTCACCTGTCTGTGCAAACTCAGGTAGGTTGGATTCTTTTTGGATTCTTTCTATCGAATGTCTTCTCAAAAGACTTATTTTGCATAATTTCGGTGGGAGTGGTTTGTAGTTTATCTTGGTTTTGTGTATAAAGAGAATTACATTTGCCCTAGTAATACCTAAAGACATTTACTTAAATGACAAAGTTTATTTGCTTTCTTGTCACTTCCTGTGTTACCCATCTCATCATGTTCCTACCTACCTTCAGGGACCTACCCTGTCCTCTCCAGACTACCCCCACTACACACAGAACAGAGGCAGTGTTGAGAGACTATACATTTCTGCTTAGCAGTCCTCTGGAATCTTGATATTTTGCTATATATACTTATGAATGACCACATATTTAGCTTTCTTTACTCTAAGAAAGAAAAGAAGGAAATGGAAAAGAAAGGAAGGCATAAGAGAGGAAGAAATGAATGAATCTGTTGAGTGAATATATCCTCTATTTTAGGAACAATTATATAGAAAACAAATTCCTTTAAGATAGAAGAGCATGTCAATAGTTTTAAGGAATGTAGAGAAATGGATTTACCTGCAAAATACTTTGAACAATTTATTAAAGAATCATTAACATGATAAAATTTATTTAAGTAAGTCCTACATATGCAATTACCTTCTTATTAAAACTTGGCATTGATGAGAGTTACGGAGAACATACCATAGTTCCTTCATTCAGAACTCATGTCCTTTGTCTTTCATGTAATTATCAGAGAGCAAATGCCAGAGATTGAGCTCTCCCACAAACAAATATAGCCCTGCCACTAACTAACTGTAGGACCAAAGGTAAGTCACATAACCCAATGAGGCCTTAGCTTCTGCCTAAGTCCAAAGAGCAAATAGAGATTCAAATTCATGACTTTCAGAATTGTTTTAACCTTCGAAATCCTTTACTCAATATTACTCAGAAGTAAGTTTGCAAAAGAGGTAATCATTTTATCTGCTTTGGTGGATTGTGTGTGCATGTAGGTGTCTGTGTGCATGTTTGTGTCTGGAACTTCACTATAACATAACCCCACATTCCTGTCCCACAAAGAAATCCCTGAAGAATCTTTAATTGCCAAAAAGCATCACTTTAAAGCCACTGAACTGATGGCCCTCTGAATTCCCTTCAAATTATGTTATTCCCAACTGTGTGTGTCATGATCTGCCTGTACAATGTAAGTGGTGATGCCTTTTGAAAGGGTATTCATTTGGCAGACACAGTGTCCACATTTACCTTATGTACAGAGCTTATCACTTTATAGTCTGCAATAAATAAATAATAATTTATAATAATAGTAATACCTCTTTTTTCCTGTAAACTTTAGGGAGACAGAAAAAAAAAAAGACAGGATCATGTCGCCATGTAAATATGGCCTAAGTGGTGTAAAAAGTGTTTGATTTGCATGCTTTGCTTTGAAGAGTAGACCTTTGTGTTAATTTAAAATGTGTATGGATTTTGTGCTCTGGAAAAAAAATTATCTATACTAAGATTCTACACCTAAGAGTTTTAGAATTGAGGGTTTCTCCCTCTGAGTATGTAAAATAAGATTCTTCTTTTTTTTATTTTGACTGAATTTGTTTATTTATTTTCAATTTGTAT
>NW_012147841.1:5363496-5364628 GCF_000956105.1 Propithecus coquereli
GAAAAATATATGAGCTTAGGAGAAAGGCAGCCCTGGAAATGTCACCTCACTTCACTATCTCTCAGTTTCTGGCCCACCAGTTTCTGGTGGTGGTGGTGAGAACTGTTGACTACATTGGAAGATGGTTTTTAAAATTAGAGATGCTAATAAAATTAAGTGATTGACATATTTATTTTCAATAAATGTTATCTCTTGTTATTTAAATATACTAGCATATAATTTCCTATTTTATATTTCCTATCATTGTTCATAGTTAAGCAAATAAGTTGTTGATTTTAAAATATTTCTCCCACACCTATCTAGGAATTGATATTCTTGTGTAAACTTCAGTGGTTTTGTTTCTGTCCCAGTACAAGCACTTTAAGCTAAGACATTCAATGGAAGGAATGGATGATTGACATAAAATGAGCACAGAATCTGAGGGGTTGTCCTCATAGGTCAGCATTGGGTTCTATTTGGTTTAACAACATCATTAGTGAACTGAAAAAAGGAAATAAGTAGCATGAGAAGTACATCTGCAGATGATAAATGAAGATGAACTTCAAATTCCTAAGAGAGTAGCACATAAATAGATCCTAAGAAGGTTACTGAAATTGGTAGCAAAGAAGGGAAAGAAATGCAGACCTAAATTACAATCTTCCATATAAGCACAAGAGTGAGATAATATGAGACCCAGAAAGAGGAAAGAGCTAAGCTAACAAATAGTACAATTTGCCAAGGGCACCAAAGCCCAAAGGAACATAGTATTCTGTGATGATAAATGCAATCCAAATTTCTCATTTCTTACATCTAACAATGAGATTGAAGAGAGTATAGTTTAGCATAGAGTTGAGATGAAGTCAGTTTTGAGGCCTGACACCAATGCTATGTGTGTGGCCTTGGGGAAAGTACTTACCTTTTCTGACTCTCATGTTCTGCTTTTGTGGAATAAAGAGTATTGCATTATACACCTAGGGTTATTTTGAGGGTACAGTGAATCTAGTACTAGATTGTAAATTCCATGGCATCAGAAATTGTGGTTTGCCCACAATTTCATCTTCAGTTCCTATCATGACTCCTGGCACGTGGTAGGCAGTGGATAGGAAGGTTTTGAAAGAATGTTGAATTGTAGGGTTGTTCTGAAGGCTATATA
>NW_012147841.1:5364678-5366847 GCF_000956105.1 Propithecus coquereli
GGGAAAAAAAGGGAATTCATGGTCTCCCCTTAGCTCATCTATTCTTCTTTTCCTACATCCTGGTTTCCTAGGCAGAGACCTTGGGCTTCACCTCCCCTTTCCATTCACCCAGGCTGGTATCAATTCTGCTGATTCCTGCCCAATATTTTTTATTCCTCTACTTCTGAATTTCAACAGTCTCAGCCTGCTCCAAGTCCTGCACACTCAGACTCTTTGAAGGGACTCCTGGTGAGCCTGCCTGCTTGTATTCTTTCCTTATTTTCATCGACACTCCAAAGAGCCATAGAATATGTTTATTCAAATGCCTTTTGAGCGTCAATACATTCCCCTTTCTTGAGTCTGATATGTGCCTTTAGGATGGTATTTATTTTTACATGCAAATTTCAAACATAAATATTTACTTACGTAAGTTCTGTCTCTCATGGTAGAGCAGGAGTTGGTTTAGCATTGGAAGCAGGTCGTTTTTTCCTTTCCTCCTTATTTCTACAGATTTTATTGAACAACTACTCATGTAAAATACTAAGCTCTCTGACAGCTATAAATATAGATCAAATATGGCCCTTGTCCTCAGAGAGAGTGTTCCTATTTCCTAAAGTAAGAGAAGCTAAAATTTGTTGAGTACATTTAGGCACTGAGTTTAGGTCATGACATAAATTATCTCATTTAGCTTTCTTGAAAACCTTGTACAAAGAAGTTACTGCCCCCATTTTATAAATGAGGACAATAAAGTTAGAAGAAGTTAAGCAGCTGACCCCCAGGTTTGGCTCTGAAGCCCTAGTTTTTAGGTCCACTGGCCTGTACTGAAATCCATATTTAAAGTTTCCTAAATTAACATTTCTATATTAAGTTTGGCGTTATGACAATCTAGAAATTTTCTAAATGATTTCCCGTAAATTCAAGTGACTAATATGCATTGAAACTTTCTTTTTTTTGTCATAAATAAGTGATGCTATGGTCACTGTCATAAAAAAATTTAGATCATAAACACTCCCATAAGCAGGACTCCATAGTATACAAGAAACTATATATACATGAACAACTTTATAAAATAATGTGTTGTATTTGTATCTGAAAAATTCATGTCCTTAAAGATTTATACTTTGTTAATCAAATAACATGCTACTTTTAAAAAAGACTGTATCTAGCATAAAATCATTCTATCACATTAATTAATTTATTTCTTAATCCTATCCTTCTAAAACCTTGGTAGAAATATTTCAGGGTGCTCATTTTTCAGCTAAATAAGACTAATATTTTTTTCTTCCAAGACCACACACCACATAAAATGGATTTGTGTCTGGAGTGTTTTTTGTCAACAAACTTCAAAAGAACATATCAGATAATTTCTGTGATAACCATAGCCTAAAATCTCCATCAGGTTTAGATTTATGTAAATAGTAAAGATAAACATATTTTTTTCCCCTGCCTACAATTTGCTGTGTTTCAAGATTACTTTAATAAATAATTACAGTGTATGGCAAAAATTCTTCAGTTTCTTTGTTTAGAATAAAATTCCTGCCTCTCTGCTAGGAACTTATTTTGTGAGAACCTGACATTTAAAATAGAAATGTTGAAATTGTATTTTCAGTAAGTATTTAAAATATATTTTTATGTGGCTGAATAATCTTTATCAGAAAATAACATTGAAATTATTTGAAACGAACATAAGACCACCCACTCAAAGATGAATAAAGATGGAGATGACAAAGAAGAAGATGATGATAGAGAAAAAGAGGAGGAAGAGGGGAAGGAGAAGGAAGAGGAAGAAAGGAAAATAAATAATTGTAATGTTAAAGGTAAACTGGAATTCCACATGCATCATTATTGACAGGGGCTCTGTCGTTTCTCAATTTCTTATCCCAGCATTGTAAAACAAATATAAGAGCTTTCTACCTTCTTAGGCTCTGGTAACATTGTGGAGAGTTAAGGTGTTTAGCACCTATCAAGCCCTTAGAATAAGGAGGTTCAGTATGGACTCAGAGGCATGGAATTTTGCTGACACCAGATAGTGCTAGTCATCTTGGCCCAGCAAATGAGAGCATAGTGGAGCGAAGCAGCCTTTAGCAGTTCCATACACAGGCTCTCGTGTCTGGTAAATAGATGTCAGTCTCCAATACTATCAGTCCTTTGCTTTTCAGAAACACTTAATTCATTTGAATTTTTTTTTTT
>NW_012147841.1:5366897-5369225 GCF_000956105.1 Propithecus coquereli
TGGGCTGGGCAATTTACATTAGGGGGAGAATATTTAATTCTGGTCTCTGACATGAAGACATTGTGCAGATGTTGCCAGAAATATGTGTGTAGCTGAAAGAATGTTTTTTTACTTGCCCTATGCAAAAAAAAAATGTGGCACCTTCTTACAGGCAGATGCTTAACAGGCTGAGTTAGTTAGACTTGTGGGATACAGTGAAATTTAGGGATAGTTTTAGCAGTATTTCTATACTGTAAGATTCTGTGTTTGTGTGTGTGTGTGTGTGTGTGTGTTGAAATGCAGTCATTGCCACCTTTCAAAGCAATTGGCTAAAACTCCTATATTTGGGGGATGGGAGGACTAGGGGAGATAAAGTTATGGAGTTAGGGTAATCATAGGAGAAATATAAAGCTAATCCAAGAGCTTCCATTGTCTTACAGACAGAAATTCTTTCAGAAAAGAAGCAACTCAGCCTCTTGGAAAATGTTTTAAGGAGCTTGATTTCCTTATTCTTACACTTCATTCTTGAAAAATCTGTTACCTGGTAAGGAGTTACACAATGGCAGATATGACACTTTTAAAACCTTTAAAATAAAAACAGATTAAAATAAGACTAATACAGCTTGAAATTAGGTTAGATGGTAACATAAGAAACTGCACTAGTTTGTATTTATTGCTCTATACTACCCTTTGCCAAAATTTATTATTTTCCTTTTTCCTTTTGCATTATTTCCCACTTACATTGCCAAAGATGTTTAAGGGAAATATTTTGTGAAGTCATACTCATGGAGGAGGTGTATATGTGAGCACATGAGAAACAGGCAAATATTTAAATAAACTTTCAACTCTCCTTAGTTTCCAGCGAATACATGATATTCGGATCTAAGAAGTGATGGGATTCCCCTTTTTGTCTGCAAGGATCTGGCTCCTCTTGGAGATATAGGCTGAATGAGAGCTGGGCCAGGCACTGGACCATGCATGATCTCATTTAGTCATGACAGTAGAACTGAGGTTATTATTCTTATTTCAAATTTGACGGGTAAGAAAACTCAGGCTCAAGGAGGTTAAATAAATTGTATAAGATCAAACAGCCTATTAATGATGAAGCAGAGATTCAAATAAAGATCTGTCCAACTTCTGAGCTGATGACGTACTCTAGAATACTGTACCATATTAAAGAAAGTCCTAAGTGAACAGGAGCAAACTCTGTGGAGAAAATCCAGTAGAGTAGCAGGCTTAGGACAACTCAGAGGAGGAATGACCAGGGTACAAGTAAACTCAGAGGGAACCTGGCAGCTTTCTTCAAATATTGAAAGGATTACCAGGCCAAAGGAGCTTTTATGAGTGCTTTGCTGATCCCTAGGGGTAGAATATAAAGCAATATGTATGTAGAAGTTTCAGAGAAACATTATTATATGAAATAACTTTCCAAGAAAGATGATTAAAGATAGACTGCACATTCTTGGAAAGTAATCGGTTTTCTGTCATTGGACTTATTCAATTATAGGTTGTATAATCATTTGATAGTCTATTACCAAAGAACAATCAAAGGTAAAACTCACAGTTTAGTCAAGTTGCTCTTTCTTTATTCTGGCTACTGTCAGTTGAATAAACTGTGCAGTTAGAGTAAGTACCAGGAGAGTGATTGAGTGATTTTTCTAAATAAACAACTGAAAGCTGACAACCTAGATTATTGCCATGTTGGGTTCCTGTTCAATTTATTTATATTTTCCTTTGGTTTTATCCAAGTGTAAAAGAGGTGACTTAGAAAGTGTACCTCTTTTCTCTGGTTTAGAGTGTCCACATTATACATTTTAAGTTAAGCATATAACATGGCTGGGATCAACATTAAAAAAAACAGGAATCTTATATGTCTTCAAATTGAAGTTTAGAAAATATCATGTGTGACCTATAGGTTATTCTGACTTACTCCTACTAAAGCAAGGAAATGTTTCTAAATGTGAATATGTTTAAACACCATCAGCTTGGTATTTTTAAAAGGACATATTAATGTTTGTAGGAAACCTTTGGTTTTCCAATTATGGTATTATATATGGTTTTAGGTCAATCATTTAAAGTATGCATGTTTTAATTTAGCACAAGTATGACTCTAAATTTCAGTCATGAAAGAATTAACCGTTTATAAATAGAAATGCATGCCAATATAGAATTTTGAATCATTCCATATTTGTACTCATTTATATCTGCATATTTGTACTTATTGAATGAACGAACAAATGGCAACTTATTTATTCAATAACTTGGAGCACGTTACTTCACCCCCTTGGGCCTCTGTCTGTCCATAAAACTAAAGGAATTGGATCAGAAATCTCTCAAGTTTCTTCTAGC
>NW_012147841.1:5369275-5370777 GCF_000956105.1 Propithecus coquereli
GATCCACCAGAATGGATAATCAATACAGTGTGTCATAATCTAATGGGAAGACAGTAAAATGCTTCATGAAACTCTTCGCCTCTGAGAGACAAGATTCTGAAATGATAGGAGACGTGGTGTAATTCGCTACTGGGAGCACGTGCAGAGAGAACCAATGTTGTAGAAAAAGCAAAGTTAAAAGTGCAAATTAGTATATATTGGCAGTCCTCCTTAGGGCGAAGTACACTGGTTCTAATGACCAGTCCAAGATGTCTAGACAGAAATACCCCTGCTGGGAAGAAGAATTAACATCTCAAGATATGTTAATTTGATGTAAATCTCCTTTTGGGATGCTGAATTTCTCCTTTATGGTCCGTTCAATGAGGTTTTGGTTTGTTACTTGGTCTCTGGACTGCTCTGCCCTTCAGAAAATGAGTAGAGAGGTACAATTTTACCTCCTATGATAAATTAATAGAAATCATCTAATCTACAAATCATCGTCTTATGAGCTTGGTCAGGTTAATAATTTTTCACTCTCATAATTGTAAAGTAATATAATAAAACTGATGTCTGACCATGAGACTAAAGGGAGTCGCTGCTAAAACTCATAAATATTTAGGAAACCCCACATAAGCATGGTCTTGTCAGTCTGTCCCTTTCTACTCCGTATCAGCTTGACTTACCCAAATTTTAAACATTCTTCTAGACATTATAGATGACAGCCTCATAAAATTTTATCTCTTTATACAAAATCTTCTTAGACATTTACGGAGCTGTTTCATTTCACTGAGAACAAGGGGTCAGACCTAATGCTCCTAGAATGCTGAGCTTATTTGCATGCTCAGCAACATTGTTCAACAAACACTTTGACCAGTGACATAAAACAGAAGAAGGCTGGTCTATTACCTTGATTATAAATATATCCTTGAAGAATGAGCGACTTACTTCTCCCTCATTCACTGTGTCTGGACTTTATGAGAGACATAATGATGCGCAAGGTTCAATTTAATCCTAAAGACCTGTCCTTTCCCCTAGGTATCTGAGCCAAAATAAGATGTACTTTCAGAACTCCCAGTGTTGCTAAATATCTTGCTCAACACTTAATAGTTTGAGGTTTAGGGGTTTTGTTTGGCATTAGGCACTGGTGCCAGTGATTCAGACATGATACGGCCACATATAACCCATGGACAATTGAGCCAGCTTCTCCCTGCACAGAAGATATTCTGAGAGCAATTTAGACAATTTTGGAAGGACATCGACTCTTCTTGGACACTCTTAATGTCATTGCCAGTAAGCATAGTAAATCATAACCAAACAGTCTGAATCTGTGCTTAAAATCTGAGAGAAGACATTAACCAGAGCTCATTTTGTGTTCATCTGCACAGTAACTTCATGTTCAACAATACCACTGACCCAATCTCATTTAATCTTTTTGGTTAGAATGGTATATCAGTATCTATCAAAAATATTTCATTACTCCCATATTATTAAGACTATCATGGATGCTTGAGTCCTGAGAATTC
>NW_012147841.1:5370827-5372678 GCF_000956105.1 Propithecus coquereli
TAGTCATCATTCTTTCTATATATGTAACTATTAATATCTTTTCCAAAAGAAGAAACCTGTTTTTTATCTACAGCATATTTACTCATTTACTTATGACTTGAATATAAAAAAGTTTCATAATTGATAACTGATACCACTGTGGAAAGAAAACCTATTAACTAGAGTTCAATATTTTCAGCATTTCTTTACATTTTTGTAGTAAAATTTTATATTATGATATACACAATCTTCAATGTACAAATTGATGAATTTTTTGTCACGTGCATACATTCATCTACCATATATCTCTGCATGGAACATTTACATCACCCCAGAAAGCTTCCTCATGCCCCTTCTTCATCAGTTCTTGGCAGAGGGGATTGACATGCAATTTTAAATGGCCTGTCAAGACACATATCATTGAAAAGGTGATATTTAACTTGGAGAAAATGAGGGAGTGAGCATGCAGATAACTAAAAGAAAAGTGGTCTAGGTAGAAGGATCTGTCTGTGCAAAGACCCTAAGGCAGGATCCTTTCCAAAAATTCCGCAGGCCAGAGAAAAACATTTGCTGGAGCTCAAAGTTAGGATGGCTGGGATTTGTACTGTGTTTGCTCTTGTGAGAAATACTAAAACTTCACATGGCAAAAGACATGAGTGCATAATTCTGTTCCATATAGGGAATGATGAGTTAGGAACGGTCCAATCTGCCACGTAGGCACATTGCCTCTGAGTGAAATGGGGAGCCCTTGTGTAATTTCAGGAGATAACCTACCTTCAGTATCAAAAGTGCAATTCTGATGGCTCTGCTGAAGATATATTCTACGGGGTAAGAATAAGAGAAAGGAGACTAGGTGGGCAGCTATTGCAGTAATGCAGTGAGAGATGATGGTGGCTCAGACCAAGGTGGTAGCAGTTTAAATAGAAGTAGTTAAATTTTTGAATGTGTTGAAGGTAGAGTCAACAGGATTTCCTGAGGAATTGGCTATGAGAGATGAAGAGAAAAAGAGGTTTCAGTCTAAGCAACATACTAGAAGAAAAGAGTAGCCATCAACTGAGATGGAGAAGGCTGTATATATAGAGGTCTGAGTGGAAAATTAGGAGTTGAGTTTTTGTTATTTTATGTTAGAATTGCTTATTAGGCACCTGAGTGAGAAATCAAGTATGAAATTGTCAAGTCTTGAATTTAGGAGAGAGAGCTGAGTTGAAGAGTTAAATTTGGCAGCCTTAAGCATGTAGGCAATATTTAAATCCATTGCCCGTACTCTATGCATGAGCCACATGATCATTTTCTATTTGGTTCTACTCTTTCCATTGTCCAATGGATCTTCCATCCTGCTAACATTTATCATTTGAAAGCAAAACTCTGATTCTGTTACTCCCTGCCTTAAAAACCTAGCCATAGCTTAAATGACAAAATACAAACTTAATAGAGAGATTCATAATCTTAGCAAAATCAAGTCCCATTTTACCTAATAAAATCCTTTTATCATTATAGGCTGAACTCAAATGTCAACTGTTCTGTTCAGTTTTCATGATGGACCGGCAAGAATTAATCTTTTCCTTCTTTGTGCTCCCTCCAGACTTACTATATGCTCCTTGCTGTGTTGTCCAGTATGGTGACCACTAGCCTCATGTGGCTATTGTGCACTTGATATATGGCTAGTCCAAATTGAGATGTGTTGTGAATGTAAAATCTATATCTTATTCAAAGATGTAGTACAAAAATATATAAAATCTATCACAAGAATGGAAAAACAAGCACCACATGTATTCACCATCAAATTGGTATTAATTGATCAACATTTATGTGCACATATAGTAGTAACATTCATCGGGTGCTGGGCAGGGGGGAGGGAGGAGGAGGGGATGG
>NW_012147841.1:5377199-5379267 GCF_000956105.1 Propithecus coquereli
GTAAATCCTCTTGTCTCACCTGACTCCCATTAAGGCATCGTTATAGAATAGGCAGAATTTCAAAATAATTTATTTGGAAAAAGAAATGTTTATATATTACTATAATTTCCTTGGGGCAAAGTGAAATGGATTTTTATTTTTAAAGGATTTTATAGTTTGGTTATTTTTTTAATTGCATAACCTTGTTGTAAATATTTTTTTTAAAAACCATCAAACATCAATTCCTTTATCACATAATAAAAGTTTTTAATTTTATGCCGGTATTAATTGTGTTAAGAGGTATCAAGAATTTTTCTTATGCCAACCACTATGGCTCAATGGTTTGGTAGAGTTTGCTGAAATATGTGTAATACAATTACACTTCTGGATTAAAATGTTGGGGCTGAGATACTTACTTTAAGATGTAAATTTATTACAAGGTATTTGTGTGTATTTGTGTAGGGGTACATATGCTTAATGTAACTTAAAACACTGGTCACCATCATAGACTGATTTACCAGATAATCTAGTTTTTAAATTTCTTAAATTATAATGTCGATGCCTAACATGATATTCTGAGGATATAAAAGGCAGAGCAGTTTCTCTGAAGAACTGATAGGGGAATGGATACAACTTTAAGGGGATTCTTGTGAAAGCATGTTGGGAGATCTGAAGAGTTCGTAACTCTTGAGAAGGCAGGGAAGACTTCTCAGAGATCGCAGATTCTTGCTAATGGAGAAAGGGGCTGCTGGCTGTAGGATGGAGGAGGACATTCCTGGCAGAGGGCATATGGCATGTGCAAAGCCCCAGAAGCCTGTGAAGAGAACTACAGGTACTCTAAGAGAGCTGGAAGAAAGCTGGATTCATCTTAGCCTAAAGTATAGTGTATTCTGGATCTGCCCTCACTTACTAAGCCTGTTGGAATATCGAACACTCAGAAAATTCCTCCTCACGTATGCTCTGTGACAGCCTAGTGTGGGATACGTGTAGTGGACAACAACACAAGTGACTTCCAACCAGGATCTATGTCTTTGTGAGGCAATTTATTTAGACACAGTCGATATCTTTTATACTTATGTTTTCTAATTATAAAACAAAATCACTGACCAATTACCATATGCTAATTGTGTGTGTTAAACACACACACACTTTACCTTATTTAATTCTCAGAGGCAAAAATAGCCTGTGCTATAGTAACTACTATTATCTCCATTTTACCAAGGGGAGACTGAGGTTTTGAAAGGTTAAATGTCACCAACGTCAGACAGATAATTAGCACAAAGCTAAACTTTGAATCTAGGGAGTTTGACTTAAGAGCCCAAGAGTTTTTACCTTTCATATAATTACTGCCTTTTCTAAGAAGGTGCAATACCAGGAGGTTCATCAGAGGGGAACTCGAGGAAAAAAGATGATTTTAATGCACCAAATAATTAGTTTCATATTGCTGCTGAACAGATTTCCTCAAACTTAGTCAAGGTGTAGGTGGGGCTGGTTCCTTTTGTGGGGCCAAAAGGGAGAATCCATTTCCTTGCCTTTTTTTTTTTTGGCTTCTGGAGGCTGCTGCTTACAATCCCTCGCTCAGTGACCACTGCTTCCTTCATCACATCTTTTACTACTGATCCTGAGTTGCATGCCTTCCTCTTATAAAGGACTCTTAAGATTACATCGGGCCCACTTCGATAACTTAATCACATTTGCAAAGTCTCTTTTACCATGTAAGGTAACATATTCACAGGTTTCATTACTTAGGATGTGGACATCTTTAGGGGGCCATTATTTAGCCTACCACACAGATGGATGGAATCCAGAAAATAGTTATTTAAATTTTAGGTAAGCAAGAGTGAATAGGTATGAACTCTGCCCTCAAAGAGCTCCAAGTATCATGGGGAGTGAGCCACATAAACCTAAAATGGCAGTAAAATGTAAGAAGGTGCTACAGCATGCACAGTGAGTGCTTAGCGTGAAGATGTTACAGAAAAAGCCACGCAAACATTTTGTATTGAAAATATCATCAGGACCCCATAAAGACCATTTGTCCCAAATTAATTTTTCCATTGAGAAAATAAATTTAATTTTATTTCTTTGAAGG
>NW_012147841.1:5393028-5395872 GCF_000956105.1 Propithecus coquereli
ATGCATAACCAAGAATGTACACAGAATATTATTTTACTGGATAGCTGTGAATTACTGCCCAATGTTTTTCAGTTGTGGTTTGCATTGAATCCTCTCAAGGGATGCTTTATGCTTAGGTCCTGTATGATCTCAGAAGGGGAATAACATGGCCATCATGCTAAATTTTTTTTATTTTCATTTCTTTTTTTTTGAAAATGAACAAAAAAAAATTTTATTGGCTAATCAGATTACTAAAGAAACATTCTCTTAATCACCCTTCTCAGAACTGTGGTGTTATCAATTTTGCATTCATAGTACAGTTAAAGATCTCTGAGTGCAATGTCTTTTTAGTTTGAAATTAAACGTGTTTAAGGATCACCAACCTAAGTTCGATGAACTCCTGACATTCTTTTATTACCTAAGTCAAGTTTAGCCATGGATTTGAATTTGTGGTTGTTTTCTTGGCCACCCAAAATACTTGATTCAGATTTAGCATTTTGAAGAGTTAACTAAGATTATAGACAGGCATTATTTTGTTGCTGTTGTTGTTATCCATAGCAGAATCTTTTTTTTTTTAACTTAAAAAGAAGAAAAGTTACCTAAAATCATCTTTCTCTATCTCCAACAACTAGATAAGGAACAAAGGTACAGTAAAAGAATGATTACAAATATATTATTAACAACTAACATTTATTGAGCACTAACTATGTGCCAGGTAATGTCACAAGTACATCTTAGATCAGGTTCCCTGGGAAACAGACTGAGAGAGAGAGATTTGTGCAGACAGTTTTGAGAACCTGTTCTCAGAGAGAGGAAGGAAGGGCTGTGCAAAGGGAGAACATCAACTGTTATGCAGTTGCAACAGAGCCCTTAGCCAAGCCCACAAGAAGCTCTGGAGCTGCAATGGCCTTTTTTGGGGCCTGGGTCCCCACATCTACCAGGCTGTCGAAGGTACAGCTGTGAGCCACCAGCAGTCAGCACTCCCTGTACTGGAGCAATGAGGGAACACTTCAGTATTCGTTATTAATCTCTTATCTCATTTAGTCAATTTAACAACTGGATAAAAACAAGGGGCAGGAGGAGGCAGGCTTGATTTGTAGTCTGTCAAATTCCATGGTGTAAATACTCCCACCACAGCCAATTTCAGGTTACTAACTCGAGGTTAGTGAACACAGAGTTGACAAAAGATGTGCACATACAGCTCTCAGAAGTATGAGCAGGCTTCAGCACATCACCACTTTAATCTTCACTAAGCCCTTAGTAAAAATAATATTAATTCCTTTTGTGAAATGGGAGTCACACAAGAAATTTATTGCTGAGTTCTTCTATATATACAACCTGAAATCACTGGGTAATTATGAACTTCCTTGAAAAAATATTTACTATAGAATTTTTCACAGTGGCGTTTAGACCTGCCTGTGTATATTCAGTTTTCTTTTACTATATGTTTGAGTAGAGCCATTTTTTTTTTTTTTTTAATTTTCCAAGTAACATCTAAATACTGGTTTGGGCAGTTAATGTACTGATTTCTTTAGGTTAATTAAAAAGTTTAAATTAGATTGAATGCTAAGGAAACTCTGATGTAAAATTAGTCCAGGCCTTTTTGTGTTCCCAGTGTGATATTTAGAGGTTTCTGAGTATTTAAGACTAAAAGCAAATTCACAAATGGAGATGGTCATATTAAAAACTTTTATGAGAAGCTACTGGAAGACAATCTGGAGCCATAAGATTTCCAAGGCCTGACCCAGAAAACAAGATCATTATCAGCTGTGCTGTGGATTTAGCCATAATAGGTTTCATGGGTCCCAGAAACATGTTTATTCTTTCGTGAAAGGTTATTTTTTTAAAAGCTAAAGTTATTTTGTGAATGTTATGGGGCAAGTATGATGTGTGGTATAATGAGAGAGCCTGAGTTTTATGGAAAGAGAGATTCAGGTTGGAATTCTAACTGCATGTCCTTGGGCAAGTGCTCAAACTCTCTGATTCCCCGTTTCTTCAGCAGAAAATAATGGCTCTTTTGCAGATTGTTGACAAGTTTAAATGAGGCATCAGATTGCTTGCCATGCAAGTACATAATATAGTATAGCAGTTAGTGTAATTAATGTAGGAAGCTGAGCAGTTGGAGTTGAATATAGAGTTTTCAGTAGACCAAAGTAATTACTTTATGTTTCTTGAAACTACCCTTTAAAATTGGAATGAATTATTTTCATTTGCAATAGACAATATTAGTAAACTCTGGAAGTATGGATGGGCTTGCCCCCATACAATGACTCTGAAAGAATGAATTCTAATAGGGGTTTAATATGAAACTCATCAAAATTCTATAGCAGTGGTTCACAAATGGAACACCAACAATAAATGGAAGCCATTACAAGTAAGAATGTTCCAGAGAAAAATTAGCTGGCTGGGACAAAATATATGAATTATCATGCTTATGGACAATGTTTAGAAAATCCATTTTTTTCAAAGCAAACTCTCAAATTACAATAAAATGACAAACTTACCATTCCTCACTTGCTTTACTGAAACTAACTTCCTTCCTATTTAAAATAATGCACATACAATATTGTGTTCCTTGTGAAACCCCAAGCTGCAGATACACTGCATTCACTGGGAGATCTTATTAAGCAAACAATTCAAAGAGCGGCTTTGCTTTTTGTACCAGGCCTGATATTGACAGATGCTAACCTTACCAGCAAGACTCCTCTTTTGTATACTTGTGATGGGAAAGGAGGTTTTCTTTCCCTTTTGCAGCTCAGGAGAGGATTGCCAGAGACACTGAAGTCAAATTTCTCTTACAGAACATAGCTTGAGGATACTTGTAAGTGGTACAGAAAAAGTGAGACTTTACTGTCTTTTTCTTTT
>NW_012147841.1:5395922-5401847 GCF_000956105.1 Propithecus coquereli
AATTTAATTTTAATTTAGAATTATTTGAATGATTTTTGTGAAATTTCCAAACATTAAGTATTACTTTAGAAGTTAAAATGCTTTCAAGCATTTGTTCTATATATTGAAGTTAAAAATTTTAATTCTAAAGCACACACACACACACACAAAGCACAAATCCTTTCAGTACATTTGAGAAGTAAGAGTCAAACCAAAAGTTGATTCTTATGTACGTTATTACCTAACCTGTTCCTTTAAATGAAAAATGACCCATATGACAAATGGATTTTTTTTTTTCTCAGAAATGAAATGTAACCCAGTTATTGATCCAGCTGTGTGGGTTTTTTTGCTACCTCTTTATTACTTTTATGTTAATCATAACAAACCACTATATTGTCAGAATATCTTAAAATAAAAGATTTGTGAAAGCCTGCATTTCAAAAATAATATTAGTCTATAGAAAACTCCTTTGCTCTATAAAAACAGTGACCATCTTTTGACCATGCTCCGGGAATTTCTCCCTCACCAAGACAAAAACTAGCCAAAAACTAGCTAGTTGCTGGGAACCCAGCAGAGTTGATTCTTTCTGCCCTCCTGGAATTCAGCAATAGGCTTTTATTCTTTCTTCAAGCTCCCATTGGCTCTGGGGAGAAAAGACAAATAATTAACCCTGAAGTAAGAAGCATTTCACTGCAGACTCTTCCTGCTGGGTTAACAAACATCTTTCAGAAAGAGAGCTCTTTGGGAGTGTCTCCTCAGTGTCATTATTGATTAGTGACACCCATTCTCTTAGTAAAGCCTTTGGAAACTTGAGCTTCAAGGGGGTTTAATAATTAGGGATGAAGTTTTTAGTTGCTTTTTGTCCAAATTTGTTAACTGAACTGTTAAGTGATGAGACGCTGATTAGAGAGCCTCCCCGGGAAGTCTGGGTTTCACTCTCCTGCAGTAACCAGTCTGCTTACGTGTGGCTCACTGTGCTCTTTCAAATGACTCTTCCCCTATTTCTCTCAAGGCTCTGCAAGCGGCACAGTGTCATCTCACAGCTCGGCGTTGTAACATATGAGCACCTATTAATTAGAGTGATTTATAGCCAGTTATCCTTAACTAACCTGGTTATCTATTCCCTTAAACATCTTAAATACATCATTGGTTTTTGCTTATTTGTTTGTTTTTCTTTTTTAATAGCACTCAGACCATATTACATGGCATGAAGAATATAGTTTAGAATAGCAAAACTCTCTTATCCCCCCAACTTTTCCTAGAATATTTGGAAATGAACTCCAATTTTCAAAATGCATGAAAAGCAATATTGAATAGCTTTTCTTTCACTTTACGTGAGCATTTGGGAGAAGACAATAATATGATGAGTTATTTTAAAAATGCCTTTTGTTGGGTTGGGAATTTTGCCAACTTAAGGTTATAGAATGAGCTAAGAGGTCAAAATAACAAGTGAGATTCCTGTAAAGGTTAGTAGCTACTGGTGCTGTGGCTATTACCAACCACTGTCAAATGTGTGCCCTTACTTATAAAAACACCTGGCAGGTGTCTGTGATTGTTCTTGTCCAATCTCAGCACTGGGAAAAACAGAATGAAACAACTATTAATACCAACACCACTGTAACAAAAAGATCAAGAAAACCTGATCTAGAAACCATGATATCAAAAAAAAAAAAAAAAGAGCATGTGGGGTGACCAAAGAAGGGGAGCTGAAGATGGAACCTTGGTTGGGAGCACCTGCATTTTCTCAGAAACACATGATAATAGCATCGTTCTTTTTCTGTTTTGATAGGTCTTTCGAGATAGGATACTGTTCTTTGCGAAGTATATTGTTGCATTAAAAAGTCTCATGAAAGTCAATGCCGTTTCCGACATGGCAGGCCATGGACCTTATAGATCTTTGGTAACCTCTCAAGTTGCCCAGGAGACATTCTGCACATACTAACTGAATTCATATATACTGAGATATGGGTAATAGATGGCAACATAAAAGGTGAATGTCATCTGGGAAGGAAACCCATATGCCATCTTTCATTATTTGTAGCTTGCACAGAACCATTCTTGCTCCCTAAACATTAAGTCCAGGTGCTTCATGGTTGGTGGTAAGTGGAGAAAAGTCACATGAAAGAACTAATGGAAATTATAATCCTGCCTTACCTGTCCTGGAAAATTCACCTACTGCACAACCTGGCTTTCAAAATATGGCTTCTTCAATCTCTAACGTAGGGATCCTTTTGCCTTGATCTACCTACTAGGTAGACCCCTTCAGGTAGCCTGGTCTCCCCCAGATCGTATAATGCCTTGCTTAGTCTAAGAACTGCCTTCCCAATTTCAGCATCCTATTTTGGGAACTGTACCTTCCCCATAAATGACACCAGGAATAATAACTCCTGTCTCCCCTATCCCTCCTGTCGGAAGAAGATGCTAACCCTACCCACGGAAATTTGGTTTTACCATGTGGTCACATCTTGGGACTATTCTGGAAGACAGTCTAAAATAAGTCAATATTCATCCAGTTTCAAACCTACAGTAGCAGAGAGAGCTTCTCTTAGTGATTATAATTATTTTGGAAGATCTTACCTGGGCGAAGGGAGAATCAAACAGAAACGTTATGGACAAGGGGATGAAGAAAGGTAGAGAGCGTACTCAGGTGTGTCACACTCTATCCTGAGGAGACAAGAACATCTTCAGGACAGTGTCTGCAAGTGAAGGGAGGAAGAGGCACCTCAATAAACAGCCAGTATGGGGCAGAAGTGATGAGGCAAACATCAGCATCTGTTTCACCAAATGGCCCAAAGATGCTTGCCTTGAGCTAGCATGACAGCTTTATAGGACAGGATGTCTGGTAGGGTACTGACAGTATAGCAATGGGTCAGTGCAGGTCCCTACAGGATCCTGCATTCTCCTGCTGTAGAAATTTTGAAACAAAGTTCAACCCTGGACCCTAGACAGTCCCCAAACCCCATTCTTTCAGAACACACACAAACTCGTCCTTAGTTTTAACTGTATTATGAGCTAAAGCAAGCTGGTCCTGACCACAGTTAGCAAGACTCACCAAACTCACCATATCCAGGGTGATGTGATTTTTTCTTTTTTCCATCTGACTCAGGAAAAGGGAGTATATGGGGAACAGAGTTTGGACCCACGTTCTTTTTACATATTAGAATTCTCGTATAAATTCTATGAAAAGTTGAATTTCTTTGATCATTTGATTTTAATCTTTAATATACAAATTTTTAAATATATGAAGTGTCATTTTCCTCTACTTAAAATTTTCCCCTGACTTTCTATACTGCTCCATCCAGCACCACGTTGGTGAACTTTTGATGACATTGATCCTATATTGAAAAGCATAGTGTTTGTTATTTCTGTTAAGCTTCTTAATGTCTTAGGGATCTTGGTGCAAAAGAGAAAAGCCCTGTCGTTTGGTATTGTCGTGCTCCTTTATTCCTCTCCTTTTTCGAGTGCTGTGTTTATTTTAAGGACAAGGCCAAAATATTGGGATTTGGTGGCGTATCCTGAGAATGGAAAGCATGTGCTGCACATACAAACCCTAGAAGCAAGGCTTTGAAGTATCCTCCCTCCCAGCGCAAAGGCTGGGGAAGTGAACACAAGGAGGAGGAAGAGCAGAGAGGGGAAGAAAAGGGGAAGAAAAACGCAAACTTAACAGGCATATTCTAGGATTAGATGTAGAGGGATCCTTCAATGTGCCCCCGTGCGATCATCTTTTTGTATTTGTCTTCTCATTTAAATATGATAAACTTTCTCAAACATGCTATTACTTGGTGACACCATAACTTAGTGCAAAGAATTCACGCATTCTTGGATCCCCACTCACTTCCTCTGTTTTAGATCATTGATTAATCAGCCAGTGAGTGCTCCCTGCTCGCCCCTCTGAGAAACTTTCCCTGATGCCAGAGTTGCCCTTTCTCTCTTTATTCTCTCATTGTACTTTAAAACAGCTTCTGGAGGCAGATTTACCTTGACGTTAGTGAAGCCTGAGCTTCAGGGTCTCTCCCTTGCACAGGCCCCTTTGCGCCCAAGGAGTTGCCGGTTGTCCTAGAGAGTTCTAGCTGGGAAGGGGAGCCAGTTGGCAAGCAGGAAGCAATTCTGTGTAAGCATGTCTGGTAAATTACCAAAGCTGTGACCCTCCAAGTGTCTAGTAACTTGTATTTTTCTTTTTCCTCCAAAATAAATAATCAGTTTTATACCTGGCTGTGCATTTATAATTTTGTTTTTATTTTTTAAGAGGATCCCCAAATGGTATAAGCCTCATGCCCCACAAAACCTGGGGCTGCACCTGGTGACTGAATCAGTGAGAAACTTGACTCAAGCTTGTTTCACAGAGTACCCACATTGCATTTGGGGTCAGTGACAGACACCAGCTCTTGGGGTGAGAGCTTGAAAAAGGTTTCATATGTTTTTGCCATGACTTTCTTATGCAAGTAGTGGAAAAATAACTGTCTACAGCCTTTGCTTTGCATCTTTCCAGATACAAAAGGCAAGAAATTTTGATAGGGACAATCCCAGGATAGGCTTCTGATAGACTCTCCTTGAGACTGATGTGTCTGGGGATTGAGTTTCTATGACAGGTAGCCTCTAACAGAGTCACGTGGAAAAGATAATGGGGACAAAGGATGCACTGGAGCAGTGTGGTGTCATCTACAAAAGCAAGTAAGGCATGCTGGAATATATCTACCAAATTACTTCTACTTTGAATTGAATTTGTTTCTTTACATGTGTGCATCTCTCCCATAAAACTATGGATTCTTAGAGGGGAATAATTTTTTTTAAAATTTCTCTCATTATTCTTGGTGACGTTTTACTGTCTTACCCAACTGTCTGAGTAAACTAGTAAATTAGCAAATAAATAGGAAAAAAATCAAGGTAGCTTTTTCCTGTAATAGTGTATAGTCTTTATATTGCTAATTAGTCATAATTCTATGCTAGAAATCAGATACCAAACAATAATCCTTTAATGTAATTTTTTTAGTGCATGGAAAGGAATGCTTTAAAAATGGTCTTTCTAATGTATTTGAGATATTTTAATATATGATCAATATGTGAATTATTATGGCTTAATTTTGTAAAATTACTCACTGGGTTCTAAGAAATATTATGATTCCAAATAAAATAATTAATCCCTTAGTAGCCATCATAACATTCATGCATAACCAAGAATGTACACAGAATATTATTTTACTGGATAGCTGTGAATTACTGCCCAATGTTTTTCAGTTGTGGTTTGCATTGAATCCTCTCAAGGGATGCTTTATGCTTAGGTCCTGTATGATCTCAGAAGGGGAATAACATGGCCATCATGCTAAATTTTTTTTATTTTCATTTCTTTTTTTTTGAAAATGAACAAAAAAAAATTTTATTGGCTAATCAGATTACTAAAGAAACATTCTCTTAATCACCCTTCTCAGAACTGTGGTGTTATCAATTTTGCATTCATAGTACAGTTAAAGATCTCTGAGTGCAATGTCTTTTTAGTTTGAAATTAAACGTGTTTAAGGATCACCAACCTAAGTTCGATGAACTCCTGACATTCTTTTATTACCTAAGTCAAGTTTAGCCATGGATTTGAATTTGTGGTTGTTTTCTTGGCCACCCAAAATACTTGATTCAGATTTAGCATTTTGAAGAGTTAACTAAGATTATAGACAGGCATTATTTTGTTGCTGTTGTTGTTATCCATAGCAGAATCTTTTTTTTTTTAACTTAAAAAGAAGAAAAGTTACCTAAAATCATCTTTCTCTATCTCCAACAACTAGATAAGGAACAAAGGTACAGTGAAAGAATGATTACAAATATATTATTAACAACTAACATTTATTGAGCACTAACTATTTGCCAGGTAATGTCACAAGTACATCTTAGATCAGGTTCCCTGGGAAACAGACTGAGAGAGAGAGATTTGTGCAGACAGTTTTGAGAACCTGTTCT
>NW_012147841.1:5404667-5409652 GCF_000956105.1 Propithecus coquereli
GATGACCTAAGTTACAGATTGATAACAAAAGTTTTGGCCAACTCCCAATTCCTCAAGGGTTGACAGGAGAAGTATCATAACATATGAGAAGATAGAGAGCATATGAAACCTAAGGGTGTTCTTCTCCACCTGACTGGGAATGTATACAACTTTAACAACTTACTTTACCAAGTTTATGAATGGAAAAGTCAAGTAAATTAGAGGAGATACCAATGACTAACAATGAACCTGTAACGTTTGCCTTGGATACACGCAATCATAGTATTAAATCCTACTGATTCCTTCTCATAATGAAACAATGACATTTTTGTTTTGACATTTTGTTTTTTGTTTTTTTCTTAAGAACTTGTGAGCTATGTCATGAATGGTGTATGACTGTTTTGGCGAGGGATTAAAAATGCTTTTTACATTTGTACTGGGAATGAGCATAGCCCAGATGTTTTTCTTTAGCTGCTGACCAGAGGCATTATTTCCAGTGATAGCAGTAACACTAGCAAGTCCTTTCTGCACGGGTAAATAATTATTGATACAAATAATTTTCAGATGACAAGTCAGATGAATAATTGTCAGTTATTAATAAACTGATAGGAACCATGGGCAATTATCGATACACAAAACCAATTGTGTGATCATTCTGTGAAAGCTTCATGGTTAATGGCTTTTGGAATCTGAGTCAAGAAACCAGAGTTGAAATCTCGGCTCCTGCTCTTATCCTGTCTAAGCCTAAGATTCTTCTTCATCTGTAAAATGGACACATATTAACTCATGAAATTGTTGTAGAGATTAAACGAAGTCATGAATGTAAAGCATTTATCATAGTGGTTGACATTGAATAGGAGCACAATATATAACATATTTATTAATATAAGGGAAAATAAAACTCATTATCCTATGAAATTAGTCAAACCTAGATATCTGATCTTTTCAACTCCCAAGAAAAGCTTTGAAATAACCCAAAACTTTGGCTGGGTTGCAGTTTGTTCTGCTGGGTCAATCTGTATGTTCTCTCTCTCTCTCTCTTTGTCTCTATAAGGGAGGAAGATTTTCCTCAGCTCTCGTAGAGTCCCTGATTGGGTCTGAAAATAAAACTGACAAAGACAGATTAAAAGGAGAAAAAACATACGCTTCAATAAGTTTCACATGATGTGAAAGCCTTCAGAAAAGATGACTCAAAGAAACAGGTAAACTTATGTATGTTTATGCTTAGGGTGATGAAGAGTGGAGAATCAGGAAGAAATATGACTGGAGGACCAAGGGTATCATCTAATGGAAATAAACTGGAGGAACCTAGCAAAGCCTGTTTGTTCAGATTCTTCTTGGCATCTCTGTGTCTTTGAGGATAAGAATGTTCCTTTCCTCTTGGTATAGGGTGGGCACCTCTGGAACGAAGGTTTATAACCTACTTCAGAGGAAGGTCAGAAAAGTCTTTTGTGTCCTACCTCAGGGGAGAAGAGCAAGAGAAGACCTTCTTGCTTCTGCTTTTTCCTCAAATGTCCAGGTGCCATATTTTGAACCCCATCAAAATATGGACTTTAACATGTCGTGAACCTTGTTATCTCTCTCTGCGTCTGAATCCTCCCCCTTCTCTCCCTCCATGTGTTTGTGACAGGATGAAGAGGGGTTGGGGGGTCATGACTGATTTTAGACCTAGAAAATATATTATCGATAAATTTATGAATTAGTTCTTGACTTTAGGATACTTGTTTAACTTTCTGTATCAGAAGAGAAGTAAAACATACATATTTTCCTTTTGTACAAAGAACTGAATACATCAAATAATTCCAGAGGCGGGATTCTTTTCCCTTGATTTTGAGAAAGTTGTTATCCTTAGGCAGTTTTACAACTTTTTCTGAATAGAAACAAATCTCTATTAATTCAGGAAAGTTGAAGGAAGAGTTGAAGCACCCTGTGGTTGGTGACAGAGTGTGGTATTTGATCCCTGTCTGGCCTCAGCTGCATCCCGCTATGTGAGCTAAATGCAACTTCTAGATTGGATCCAAAGTTTTTATTTTTCATGATCCAGTTTTACCACCTTTTTCTCCTTTGTCATTTACATAGGAACTGCTAGTTTACTTACACTTTCAAAAGCCATTAGCCTTTTAATTTCACTATCTTTTTTGTTGGATTTTTCAAGTAGTTTTGGCATGTATCAGCAAATATGGCACTTCATCCTTAGGATTTCCTACAAGTAACTAGAGAAGCATGGAAATTGCCAACCCATATTAGCTCAAGGTCTCATCAAATCTGTTGGTTTATTCCCAGCCGATACCAAATTCAGTTGGATGGCATGTAATTACTAGACAACTTGGTATTATCACAAACAAGAGAATACAGATGCTCATTTGCCCATTTTTTCTAAAGTTCTTTCATCAGATTTTGTTGATGTTATTTAAAGAAAAGCAGCTCTAATGCTTTTGGCTTGAAAATCTTATATTATGCTCAGCTAAATACAATTGTCGTGGAAAGTGATAAAATTATGGAAGGGGGGGTTATCTGGAGAAGATAACTATTTCTATCCAATTTGATTCAGTAATCTTTGCTGCAGATTTTTCCGTATGTTCTCTGACTTTAAAAAAAGTCTAAACCTTCCCTCTTATATATAAAAAAAAATTCAGTTCATACACATCTATATTAGTCCATTTGCACTGCTACAAAGGAAATACTGAGGCTGGTAATTTATACAGAAAAATGGTTTATTTGGCTCACAGTTCTGTAGGCTGTACAAGAAGCATAGGACCAACATCTGCTTCTGGTGAGGGTTTAAGGAGCTTCTAATCAAGCTGAAAGGCTAAGGGCGAGCAGGTGTGACACATGGCAAGAGTGGGAGCAAGAGAGAGAGGAGGTGGTGCCAGGCTCTTTGAAACACTCAACTCTCCTGTGAACTAAAAAAGTGAGAAATCACTCATTGTCATGGGGAAGGCACCAAGGCATTCATGAGGGGTCTGCCCTCATGACCCAAACACCTCCCACCAGGGCCCACATTCAACACTGGGGATCAAATTTCAACATGAGATTTGGAGAACCAAACATCCAAACCATATCAACATCCCATATAAAAAAATGAAAAGGGTGTAATGGTGCTTCAGTCTCTTGAAGAGGTTATGAAATTTTATCTTCTAGTGAGTGATCTGAGGTCACAGCATGTTAACTGAAAATAAACATCTTAATGCCAATTTACAGAGACAGAACAATTCTATTTGCTTTGCTAGATGTATTTATCATTTTTACAAGACTATAAGGATAACCCTGTCCCCCAGAGCCCTCATTTCACACTGTGGAATTACATGGTTTAAAAAATGCTGATGTTGTTTAAATAGCTTGTGTTTAAGTACCTTGGGACTGAAACAAACTAACCCAATTTACAGTCACAGAACATTTCTGCCCCATCTTCTAACTTCTTGCTTTTTGTCAAAGAAAGAAAGTAATATATCTCTCAAATATTTTATGGCTAGAATTGATTCCCATAGATGAATTTGTAGCTTTCTTTAATGAGATAAGATGCACACTAGCAGCCCCATTTAGCTGCTCCTAGAGTGGTCACAATCCAATTGAAGTGAAAATAGCAGGGGATGGGAAAGATGGATCTAAAGAGGTTTTTGATTGAAGACTTGAGTTAGAATGCCAAAGCTTGGAAGTCATCATTCCAAAGAGAAGGGATTTGGCAAATGTTAATACTGCCCTTTTCTTACTTGTCTCAGAGTTCTACGTAACAGCTAGGATGTTCCTGGTGCTATAGCATGCATGTAATAACAATGGCAATAGACTCTAATTGGCCTTTCTATCCATTCCACATGACATCCTGATACCAGATCATGCTCTCAAGGGTAAAGCTCTATCATGGCTCCCTCTTAGCAAAAACCTATTAATGTAATGGTTATCTGTGATATTATGAGATGAATCTATAATGGCTACCTGCAATATTATGAGATGCACGTGTGTGTGTGTGTGTGTGTTTGCCCATGATTCCTGGCTCATAACTCCCATAGACCTTGTTAATTCTCTTGAAGTCAGGCCATAGAACTAAAAATATTTGCTAATCTTCCCCTGCCTTTCTGTCATGGATCTGGCCATAAAGAAATTCTCTGACCTACCTTATCTGATTGTAGGCCATGAGACCCCAATTTCTGAAGGGATCCTGCCCCAAACCCTGGAAGAAGGAATGCTGCAGAGAGAGGCCAAGAAGAATCTGAACATACAGGCATTGCTGGGTTTCCCCAGTCAGCCTGTTAGTATTAGCTTAAACCCTTCTGTCCAATCACATTTCTACATGGTTGTCCAGGTTTCAATCATGCCTATCCAAAGAAGTCTCCATAAAAGGCCCAAAAGGGCAGGGTACAGAGAACTTCTGGACAGCTGAACTCATGGATACTTGCAGGAAGGTGAACAAGAACTCATCCATGTGTGGGGAGGGGGGTGCACCCCAACCCAACAGGAAGGAAAGCTTCTGTGCTCGGGACTCTTCCAGATCTTGCCCTGTGTATCTCATCTGTCTATTTGTTTCCTTTAAATAAACTGGTAAATGCGTTTCCCTGAGTTCTGTGAACCACTCTAGTAAATTAATTGAATCTAAAGAGGGAGTTATGGGAACCCCAACTTGAAGCCAGTTGCTCAGACGTTCTGGAGGCCCCAACTTGCAACTGGTGTCTGAAGCAGGGGGGAGTCTTGTGGACTGAGCCCTTCACCTGTTGGATCTGATGCTATCTCCAGGTAGATAGCGTCAAAATTAAGTTGGAGGACATCCAGCTGGTGCCTGCTATGGAATTGATTGCTTGCTTGGTGTGTGGGGGAAAACCCCACACATTTGGTTACAGAAGTCTTCTGTGTTGATTGTTGTGGTTTGAGAGCAGAGAAAAGACAGTTTGTGGTTTTCTCCCCTCAGACAACCCCATGATTATAAATTAAGTTAATCATTCCCTTATCAGTTCCCTTTACAATATAGTGACCACCCATCTGTCCATCCTTTCTTCGCTTTGTTATTGATCTTA
>NW_012147841.1:5409702-5411937 GCF_000956105.1 Propithecus coquereli
TATCAGAAGAGAAGTAAAACATACATATTTTCCTTTTGTACAAAGAACTGAATACATCAAATAATTCCAGAGGCGGGATTCTTTTCCCTTGATTTTGAGAAAGTTGTTATCCTTAGGCAGTTTTACAACTTTTTCTGAATAGAAACAAATCTCTATTAATTCAGGAAAGTTGAAGGAAGAGTTGAAGCACCCTGTGGTTGGTGACAGAGTGTGGTATTTGATCCCTGTCTGGCCTCAGCTGCATCCCGCTATGTGAGCTAAATGCAACTTCTAGATTGGATCCAAAGTTTTTATTTTTCATGATCCAGTTTTACCACCTTTTTCTCCTTTGTCATTTACATAGGAACTGCTAGTTTACTTACACTTTCAAAAGCCATTAGCCTTTTAATTTCACTATCTTTCTTGCTGGATTTTTCAAGTAGTTTTGGCATGTATCAGCAAATATGGCACTTCATCCTTAGGATTTCCTACAAGTAACTAGAGAAGCATGGAAATTGCCAACCCATATTAGCTCAAGGTCTCATCAAATCTGTTGGTTTATTCCCAGCCGATACCAAATTCAGTTGGATGGCATGTAATTACTAGACAACTTGGTATTATCACAAACAAGAGAATACAGATGCTCATTTGCCCATTTTTTCTAAAGTTCTTTCATCAGATTTTGTTGATGTTATTTAAAGAAAAGCAGCTCTAATGCTTTTGGCTTGAAAATCTTATATTATGCTCAGCTAAATACAATTGTCGTGGAAAGTGATAAAATTATGGAAGGGGGGGTTATCTGGAGAAGATAACTATTTCTATCCAATTTGATTCAGTAATCTTTGCTGCAGATTTTTCCGTATGTTCTCTGACTTTAAAAAAAGTCTAAACCTTCCCTCTTATATATAAAAAAAA
Organism: Propithecus coquereli; assembly: GCF_000956105.1. Classification (NCBI taxonomy): domain Eukaryota; kingdom Metazoa; phylum Chordata; class Mammalia; order Primates; family Indriidae; genus Propithecus; species Propithecus coquereli. The sequence continues at coordinate 5,410,597 of NW_012147841.1, forward strand.
TTCAGTTCATACACATCTATATTAGTCCATTTGCACTGCTACAAAGGAAATACTGAGGCTGGTAATTTATACAGAAAAATGGTTTATTTGGCTCACAGTTCTGTAGGCTGTACAAGAAGCATAGGACCAACATCTGCTTCTGGTGAGGGTTTAGGGAGCTTCTAATCAAGTTGAAAGGCTAAGGGCGAGCAGGTGTGACACATGGCAAGAGTGGGAGCAAGAGAGAGAGGAGGTGGTGCCAGGCTCTTTGAAACACTCAGCTCTCCTGTGAACTAAAAAAGTGAGAAATCACTCATTGTCATGGGGAAGGCACCAAGGCATTCATGAGGGGTCTGCCCTCATGACCCAAACACCTCCCACCAGGGCCCACATTCAACACTGGGGATCAAATTTCAACATGAGATTTGGAGAACCAAACATCCAAACCATATCAACATCCCATATAAAAAAATGAAAAGGGTGTAATGGTGCTTCAGTCTCTTGAAGAGGTTATGAAATTTTATCTTCTAGTGAGTGATCTGAGGTCACAGCATGTTAACTGAAAATAAACATCTTAATGCCAATTTACAGAGACAGAACAATTCTATTTGCTTTGCTAGATGTATTTATCATTTTTACAAGACTATAAGGATAACCCTGTCCCCCAGAGCCCTCATTTCACACTGTGGAATTACATGGTTTAAAAAATGCTGATGTTGTTTAAATAGCTTGTGTTTAAGTACCTTGGGACTGAAACAAACTAACCCAATTTACAGTCACAGAACATTTCTGCCCCATCTTCTAACTTCTTGCTTTTTGTCAAAGAAAGAAAGTAATATATCTCTCAAATATTTTATGGCTAGAATTGATTCCCATAGATGAATTTGTAGCTTTCTTTAATGAGATAAGATGCACACTAGCAGCCCCATTTAGCTGCTCCTAGAGTGGTCACAATCCAATTGAAGTGAAAATAGCAGGGGATGGGAAAGATGGATCTAAAGAGGTTTTTGATTGAAGACTTGAGTTAGAATGCCAAAGCTTGGAAGTCATCATTCCAAAGAGAAGGGATTTGGCAAATGTTAATACTGCCCTTTTCTTACTTGTCTCAGAGTTCTACGTAACAGCTAGGATGTTCCTGGTGCTATAGCATGCATGTAATAACAATGGCAATAGACTCTAATTGGCCTTTCTATCCATTCCACATGACATCCTGATACCAGATCATGCTCTCAAGGGTAAAGCTCTATCATGGCTCCCTCTTAGCAAAAACCTATTAATGTAATGGTTATCTGTGATATTATGAGATGAATCTATAATGGCTACCTGCAATATTATGAGATGCACGTGTGTGTGTGTGTGTGT
>NW_012147841.1:5414467-5416355 GCF_000956105.1 Propithecus coquereli
TAAGACGTGACCCTTTACTGGATCACCTTTACCTTATCAGTGATATACTCTATTGCTTCCATTGAGAAAGATTTTAACTTTCTGGTTAAAGCAGAGCATGGGTATTTTCAGGCTTAAATTACATCATGTAACAGGACACAAGAGATTCTTGATATCCATTTGAGTAAGATTTTAATGGGTAAAGTAAACCTTTTCTGGCAATGGAGAATACCTTAATAAACTCACACACTCGGTCTGACATACAAAGCCCTATGATGGGAAACTTGAGTAAGGTCTTTGAAAGGTTTCAGGTTCATTTTATAAAATTATCAATGGTTTTCACTTAGGATAGAATGCCACTAAAAGAAATCTTCGTTGACTCTAAATATAAGCCTAGATAATGTTAGAAGTTATTGGGTTCTTTCATTCCAGATCATTCAAAATTAAGTCTTGCTCAAAAGTTTTGCTCTATGAGAAAGCTCTTCCACTTAGATAAAACCCCTTCTGTATGACATGTCCACATACACTTTACCATATAATCATGGGTGACCAGAATCACTAACAAACAACTAATTTTAGCTCTACTCCTTTTGCAGAAGGTATCTTTAAATCACACTGGTTTTGAATGATGCAACCCACATTCCTTAATCAGAGCAGTGAAAACTGGATTTGACAACCACCTAGTTCAGCAACCACTCAGATTTAAAGTTCCAGCGAGAAGTGTACTTTAGGGCTACATTCTATAATTACCTGTTTAGTGAGGTCAAAGCTATTTATAATACTAATATTGTAACCAGTCTGACAAAATTAAAAGAGTGGCAGCTCCATGGAAGGTGAACATCATACATTTTCCTTTCTTCAAACCACCTCTCACATCCAGTGGCTATGCATAGATTTCTCTCCCTTTAGGATGGATAAGATGTCCAAACTTTGATGATTTAAGTTCATTTTGTAGAGATATTATACTTCATTTGGAAGTTAGTGCTCTGGTGGGCGCTTGGAAATGGGAAGTGCTTTACTAGATCTCCGAGGTTAACGTTGACTAAAACGATGTTATGAAGATGATCCTGGTGTGGGATAGGCTGCTACTTTCCTATCCTGATACCTGCTTTCTCTGAATTATAACTCTCTTAGCTAATGTGACTAAATTCATTTTTTTAACTTTCATTTTATTTTTAATTGACAAACAATAATTATGTATATTTATGGGATACAATGCGATGTTTGATTACATGTATATTAATACATTGTGGAATGCCTAAATCAGGCTAATTAACATATGCATCACCTCAAATATTTAGCATTTCTTTGTGGTGAGAACATTTAAAATCCTCTTTTAGCTATTTTGAAATATACAGTACATTTTTATTAACTAGAGTCACCATGCTGTGCAATAGAACACCAGAACTTACTCTTCGGTCTAACTAAATCTTTGTACCCTTTGACCATTCATAGCTTTATCTAGTCTACTTTTTAATCCCTGGATCAAAGTGGATTTCCAGAGCTGCATACTTGGGTTCCCTAGTTTTGGGGCCCACTTACTTCTTCCCACCCGGATCCTAAAGAATTGCCTCCTTTGAGCACTCTCCCTTAAGGATATATTGAGGGCTCCTGACAGAGCAATTAATGCTGCTAAAGGTGTCAGCACAAACTCCATACCCATATATCGAGGGTCCTTTGAGCATCATGAGCAGATGAAGATTTTCAGGTTCTGCAATCTCAACTTGACCACTATTTTTTCTTAATTTATGTTTGCCACCCCCAAACCTGCTTGTCTTCTTACGTTTCCTTTCCCAACAGATGCTGGTGTGACTGAGCATCTCACCACATCCACTCAACCATCAATTTTTATCTTTCTACCTACAAACTGTCTCTAAAATCCACTGCCTTCCACAAGACTCGCTGCCCC
>NW_012147841.1:5416715-5438152 GCF_000956105.1 Propithecus coquereli
CTGAGGACATATATACATATACATATATATATGTACACACACACATGCACACACACATATATATATACACACGTGCACACACACACACACACACACACACACACACACATATATATCTCAGAATCAATCTTGTTTTCTTATGAGAAACTTTTTTTTTTTCAACGTTGTTGATTGCCTGCCCTAAATCCATTATCCCTTTCTTTCTTTCCTTCATTCTAATAGAGTCCTGATTTTGTTCAGGAATCCACCCTTCCCTATAAAGCCCATAAGATTCAAGGGAAGTTGACCCCTTCTTTATTGCCAGAGATTTGACCCATTTAGTCCTAATGAAAGTATTTCTAATCTTCTTAGCAACGTTTGGTATAGATATGGCCATGCAATTTAGGTCAATTTCAGATGTTTTCCAGGGACTTATGAGAAAATTTCCCCTTGTTTACCTAGAGAGCCCTTCTCTTATAGCAGTGGTTCTCAACTACATGGTATTTTGCTTCCCAGGAGACTTTTGGCAATGTCTGGAGACATTATTGATTGTCACAATTTGGGGGATGCTGCTGGCATCTAGTAAATAGAGGCCAAGGATGATGCTAAGCATCCTATAGTGCAAAGGACAGCCCCTCAACAAAGAATAATTATTCAGCCCAAATTTCAAGAGAGTAGAGGTTGAGAAACCCTGATCTAACATAAACAAGAAATCATGTAGCTCTCTGATGGCTCCTTCTACTATATAACCACAGGAAAACTAGCTTTAGGATAAAGCCCAACACTGCAGACTATAGAAAGAAGAGAGGGAAAGATTGTGGATTCTTGCTAATATCTCCAAGTACATAATTGGATCAACTAATCTTGAAGCTGGCCTTGGCTTTGAACTTTCACTTATCTGAGCCAGTCCATTTCCTAATTGCTATGCCAGTTTGAACTGGATTATTTTTAATATTCATTAAAAACATCCTAATCTATAGAAATTGTTATATATTCTTATTAATAACAGGAATCCAGTTGTTGATTCCTTTTTACTTGTTTTCAACAAGTTCAAGCTAGTTTGCGGTCCAATCTTATTATAGATTTTTTCCAACTGCATATGCATTCAAATTTTTTGCATAGTAGTTTATTTTAATTCTATTTATGTATATTTTGCCCTGAATTTGTTTAGTACATATTTTTGATAGTCTCTTTATCAATTTCACTGAATAATATAGGAAAGATAAAGTACTTGATACATAGCAGGGGACTAAAGATACACTCATATACTGCTGGTGGGACTGCAAACTAGTACAATCTCTATGGAAAGTAGTATGGAGATACTTCAAAGAACTAAAAGTAGAACTACCATTTGATCCAGCAATCCCACTACTGTCTACCCAAAAAGGAAAAAAGACATTCTATAGAAAAGATATCTGCACTCAAATGTTCATAGCAGTACAATTCACAATTGCAAAGATGTGGAAACAACCCAAGTACCCATCAATACATGAGTGGATTAACAAGATGTGGCATATGTATACCATGTAGTATTACTCAGCCATAAAAAAAATGATGAATTACCTTATCCTGGATGGAGCTGGAGCGTATTCTTCTAAGTGAAGTATCCCAAGAATGGAAAAACAAATACCACATGTACTCACCATTAAATTGATGCTACTTGATCAACACTAGTGTGCACATATGGGAAGTAACATTCATAGGGTGTCAGGCAGGTGGGGGAGGAGGAGGGGAAGGATAAACTCACACCTAACATATGTGGTGTGCACTGTCTGGGGGATGGGCACTCTTGTTGGGCAGTGCAAAGGCAATTTATATAACCAAAGCATTTGTACCCTGTAATACTCTGAAATAAAAAAATTAAATTAAGTTAAAAAAAGAATAAATGTGTACCAAATGATATTTCTTTCAATATTAACATGACTTATATTTAGTTGGTTTTTTAGATAGTCTTCGAAAACTATACAGTAGCACCTGAAATAACTTGGAGTCAATATGGGAGTCAAAATGCTATTTGTAAGCCATTGTTTTAAGAGATAGCAACCTATAAATTTAGTGTTCTTTGGTTTTCACCACTTGTATGTCTAGCCATTCTCTCTTTGGGCAAAAACAAAAGCAGTGTAATACTGTGAGTTTTTTGATGTTATGCATTTCATAAAGCAGACCTTTAAAAATTTGTTGAATAGGTCAATCAAAACCTTATTGGATATTGGATTTTTAACTTTCTTTTATTAATTTGTTATTGTGTGATTTTATTCAAATTCACGGAAATGGTTTGTTTCTCTCATATTTTAAAAATAATAATGGTTTTAGAGGCCTACAAAAGATTAAAATGAGAATTAATTGGCACAAAAAACTACATAACATTTAATGAAGCTGAAAAGCTTAATAATACTGTATAAGAGATAAATGTAACTGGGCAAAGTTACTGAGAAATGTAACCATTAATTACTAAAGTCTTATTTTAAAAAACTAATGTTCCACTTTGATTTATATATAATAGTTAAATATTGTATGCTGGCCATATATTTTTGTTGGCAAGAGAAACCATCGCATTTTCTATTTCGTTATGTCAATTCACGTGTTTTGGTATTTTAGGCATAATCTGAAGGCTACTGTTGTGTTTAATTAGGTGCAGGATGGGAGGGTTTGAGTTAATTTAACATCTCCCTTTTTTTTTTTAGCTATTTCTGAGGTTCAAATAAGCACCTAACTTTTTAGACAAAATAGTTTCAGCTATCAAAACAATTAGTGCCCAATTGCAGAATGAGGGAAAGAGAGGTTTACAAAACACTAAAGATTTTGATATCCATGTGTCACCTGTGGACTACAGGAGTAAAAGGGAGTCTTTTGGCATGTTGCCCTGTGTAGAAGAAAACAGAGCTTGGGAGGGAGGGAATTCCAGAGACTGAGGACCCTGACCTAGGGACTTTTTCCCCAGTTCCTAGGAGATCAATCCTAAAATCTGCCAATCGCCATGACACAGTAGTGGGGGAGGAAGTTATGGGGTTAGAGTGTCAAAACGCTTCTCCTCAGGGTGAGTACTAGAGCCTTGAAGTTGAAGGCAACAGTTTTAAATGCTTTCGAAGTTGTTGCAAGTGTCAGGAGCCGATGATTTGTGAGCTTTGTCCTTGCTTGTGCCTCACCCCTCTAACCTTTGGCCAGGGCTGGCCTGCATAAGTGGCGTAATCAGCTGCCAGTAGAGTGTGATTTGAAGGGCAGCAAGAGGCCCACTTGGCCTTAGTTGTTTTCCCCTGGGTCTGTCATAACCTCCCTATTACCTAGCACAACATCTGGCTCAATAAATCTTGGATGGATGGATGGATGGATGGATGGATGGATGAATTTATTCAACATACATATATTTAGGAGTTATTATGTGCTGGGTACTATGCAAAATGCAGAGGACCCCAAAATAAATGAAATCATTATATTTCTACTTTTCATCAGGCCCACAATCTAGTTGTACAGATTGTGTACAGTTACAGAAAAGAAGGTACAATAAATAGAACAATCATAAGTGTGGGTTCTAAATGTTTAGAAGGAAATAAACAGAGTGTTGAGGGTAACAGACTTTAGAAGTCTTCTAAAAAAGGTGTTTCTGTTATGAAAAATGACTGTAGTTGAAATTCAAAGATATTTACAGGAAGAAATATAATAATCTCATTGGCCCTGGTTATGTGTTTAGAGAGTTTATCCATGAAAGGATAAAAGCAGAACACTAAAAGAATCAAGAACTTTTGATGGAGGAAAAACATTTCTAGAAAGGAAAAACTGAATGCCTGGACTGCTGTCCAAGCAGAACCGGCCTGAGCACAGACTGGAACAGGAAGGGCCTGACTAGACAGAGTCACTGAGCCTGGGGCCAGGGCCTGAGGGACCTGGAGGGAGCTGTCCAGGACCAACTGGCCAGAGCACCATCGGTGAACCTGATGGAATGCTGTGGTCTGGGAATCTGAGCTCAACAGACAAGCTGCAGTAACAAAGTCTGACTGAGAAAAATAGTAGGAACGCTGTGCAAAAGTGCTTTTCTTTTTTTGATGCAAAGGTGAGAACATTGTACAGAGATGATAGAATTGGCCCGAAAGACAATTCAGTAGAATAAAAAATTCTAAAATGAAAGCTTGGGGCTATTTTAAATACACTATTCCTATGCTTCAGATTAGAATATTTCATTCCACTTCTAAAACCATTTGATTTTCCATTTATCAACTGCCTTTGGGTTAATCATAGAGAAGAGTTGCATGAATAATAATAAAAATGAGCTTTATCTATGATCATACTTACTTTATCTTTCCAAATTTGAGGAGCAACTGATAGTAGAATAATTGCTGAATGAATAAATGAGTGAATAAAGGAATAAATGATAGAGTATGATTTATTATTCTGCTGTCTGTGACACATTTATATGATATTGACACATCTTCCTTTCATTCACCTGACACTGTGCTTGTGGGAAAATAAAAAAATAAATCTTACCTGGAATTACTGACTTTTATGTAAAGTGCTAGAGCTTTATTTTTGTGTGTGATTAGCCAGGCCTCTAAAGCTCCATTATAGATTCTTGAAGTACATAAGCAGAGCCTGAAAAAGATGAAAGTTCAGCTTTGGGGGTAAGCCTTAAACTAAATTTGCACTGCTTCCTGATGTCTACTTTAAAATTCCAAAGATAAGAGTCCCTTTGTTTGCAATCCATTATCACTATTTATTGCTGAAGTTGTACTTTCCAAGGAGTTGGATGGGTTGACTTTGAACAGTAGCAGTTCATAAAGACAGCAGAGCTCTCACCTTCCAACCCTATCTCCCACTTTGTTTTTCTATTTTCAGCATGAAGACTCTTTTTAGCATCAGATGGAGGAAGACATTTTTCTTTCTAAAAGACATCATGGGAAATGAAGAGAGTAAAACCTCAAAAGCAATTTTTTCAAACTTGTAAAATTTCTCCCTACAAATCATGATTTCTGCTTTCTAACAATAACCAAAGAGCCTTCTTGAACATCAAATAGCTCTTGCATAATGACATATTTTTAATATTCAATGTATGTAAGCTAGAAACATATGGATAAAATAGCAAACATTTAGAAGTTAATGAATTAAATGGAAAAACACCTCTGAAAGCACATTTTGAATTGTTATTGCAAAACCACGTTACCAATATTGGATAAACCCCCAAAACAGCTGGGTTTTGACTTTCTCTAATTGCATCTGATCCAAATCACTTTTATTTTTTTTAAGACAATATTATTTCTGTACATTACTCTTACTTTCAGAGCTGAGTTCTGGACTATATGCCAATGCTTACTGAATTCACTTTCTCCATGTCGTGAATGAGTAAGAGTGAGCTTCCAGCCCACTGAGGAGTTTTCATAATAATGGAGGAACAATGGTCTTTGAAAGTCACAGATAATCCCCACTCCTCATTGTGGTCATCTGTTTCAATCCAACTTTTCTCTGGAACAACCAGGAAGATACAAAATTGACTGATGATCTTCTCCCTTCCCCTGCCTGACCCTGCATACGTACACACTCCCTCTCATAGAGGTGCCAAGGAGCAGTGAAATGACCAAAAGGCAGGGAGTAGGAGGGAGAGGAAAGAAAAACAAACCGAGTGATCAACCTCAAATGACTGAGTGTTGGCTGTTTTCTATTATTTACTCCCCTGAGCTTTCTCAGATGTGTTTTTTTGAGAAGACTTTCATGTTGTCTTTTCTTTCCTCTCTTAGAGTTAACCACCATTTTCCATGCAAGGGGCTGGGGTGCAGAGCACTTGAATGAGGTCCAGGTAGGTTGCCAGAATCTCAAGATGCTTAAGCACAGTATTTCCATCCTCAATCTTCTGAAAACAAGCTTTTAAATTATGTGCGAAGCCCTGTCCATGATGCACAAAAAGGAAAGTCACAAAGTAATGAGTGAAAATTCAAAAGCAGCTCATCAATCTTGGATATTTACATACAGCTTTAAATATGTGGATATTTTTCAAATTATGCGTTTTGGAATTTGGTATGTCCATTTTATAAAGGGCAGCCTGCAGTTCATAAAAACATGATCCACACTGAGTTATGTCTGATCTACCCTCTCTACCAGAGGTTTTTAAAATTCTTGTATCATGAATTAAACATAGGACAGTCTCATTCATTTGAATAAAATCCGCCCACTGGCGGCCATACGCCTGACCTGGGTCAAATCTGTGGAAGCGCCATTGTGGAAAAGAATGCCCTCTGACCATGTCTTTTTTGTTTCAATTGTCCAAGGACTAAGAATGAACACCAAAGAGGAAGGAACACATCAATCTGAGTTACCAACACTTCAAAGATGGTCTTTCTCAAAGGACCGATACACACTGCAGGCTTTCATCAGACATAAACTGACTTAAAGAAGTTTCCTAAAGGAGGTAGACTTTATGTAAAACTGCTTTTTGTTTGCTGTAGGATTTAATGGTAGAGGGAATTTCTTTGTAAGTATAAAAATAATTCTAAAACAGTCATTATTATGATGATTTATGGAGTAACAATTTTGTTCCAAGCATTATGATAAGTGCTTTACATAAATTACCTAATTTAGTTATATTAAAAACCATATAAGATAGCTATTATCATTATTCTTCATCTGTATTATTATAAATGGTGAAAAGGAAGCACAGAAAAGTTAAGTATTTGCTAAAGCTCACAACACATCAGAATTTTAATTTCCTTTCTGTTACTCCACAACATTAACATTAGATTTGGAAGACTGCATGCTTACATATTTCATTAAGGTTCTTAAAACCATCTCAAAGAGCCTACTGATGCTGATATAGTTTGTTTTGGGGATGATCCTCAAAAAGGAATTTCATATAATTTTGGCTATTGATGATCATTTCTAATAACTTGAAAATGTCATTGTAGAGTACATATTGCCCACGAATATTAGAAGTTTTCTATTAATAAATGTCTAGACCAATCTTTTTCAATATTTATTTTCAATTTATATTGTCACATATTTTTGCTTATGTTAAATCTGTACCTTATATGTATGTCAGATTTATTAAAAAGATAAGTGTTAAAAAAACAGAAAGAACCAGAGACAATAATAATGTCTTAACTATATAAAGAGCTTTTATGAATCAATATGAACATGTAGAACAACTGCAATATAAAATAGAGAGCAGGACAAGGAAATTCAATGGAGAATAAATACAAATGGTTTGACTCAAGCACATATGATAAAATGTTCAATATCAATTATAACTATAGAAATGCCAGTTAAACAATATAATACTTTAATTTATTATTATAAGATTAAAAACTACGTTTTATACCTAGTATTCCAAGGATACAGAAATATGGTCACTCTCAAATATCACAGGTGGGAGTATAAATTATTAAAACATACATACACATATAGTTTAAAATATAAGTAGAAATCCCAAGATTTAAAAATGTTTATACTCTATGACCTAATAATTTTACTTATAGTAATTTAGATGAAGAAAATAGAAACATCAATTTTATCTACAAAGATATTTAGTACAGTTTTATTTTAAATAAAAAATTTAAATAATTTATAAGTTCAATACAAAATATAAAAGGCTGGCTAACGCATTTATAATATAGCCAAATGATAGCCATAGTTTGAAGACTAATTACAGGTTGAATACCCCTTATCTTAAATGCTTGGGACCAGAAGTGTTTCAGATCTCGGATTTTTTTCAGATTTTGGAATATGGGACCCAAGTTTAAGCATGAAATTCATTTATATTTCGTATATATCTCATACGTGTAGCCTGAAGATAATTTTATACAATATTTTTAATAATTTTGTGCATGAAATAAAGTTTTGACTAAGTTTTGTTTGTGACCCGGTACACGAGGTGAGGTGTGGAGTTTTCCATTTATGGCATCATGTCAGTGCTCAAAAAGTTGCAGATTTTAGAGCACTTTGGATTTTGGATATTCAGATTAGGGATGCTCAACCTGTAGTATGGAAACATAATACAGTGCATTTATTTGCAATATATCATTGAGGATAAAAAGAATACAAAACAATATATATAGTGTGATCTCAACTTTAAAAACAAATGTCTTCTATGTAGCTCTACAAAGACTATATTACATAGACACATTATATACATACATATACAATTGTATATAATAGAACAAGAAAAAGTATATCTATTATATAAAGGTGGTAGAATTATAAGTAATTTTTGCTTTATATATTTCTGCATTTTAAACTTTACTATAATTAATACATATTATAAAATCCTATTTAAATACAAAAGACAGCATATTTCTTATAAAGTAAAGATGAATATGGCTGATATAATAAGGAATCAATACATGGTGTTCTCTGGGAATAATAGCCCAATGTAAATCCAAGGTAGGTACTGCTATTAGTATAAATGTTTAGTTGTGTGAACACATGAGAGAAGTTCAACTTCACTATTACTCACAGAAATATGAATTAAGACAAGTATAATGATTTTCCTCCACATCTGATGATGTTCACTGCTGCTGAAAATGGAAAGAATAGGCCTTTTCAAATACTGCTGACTAGAGTATATAATTGGTCTTTTTGTAGGGCTGTGTGTTACTGTCTATGAAAATTTTTAATGCACAGACCTTTTCAGTTAGCAAATTTACTTCTACAAAAATACCCATCTGAGTGAATAAAATTGGATTTATAAAATATTCATTGAAGCATCTTTTATACCAGCCAAGTGTTAGGGACCATCTAAATGTCTGTCAAAATAAGAATGTTTAAATAGATTTAGTAATTGCTAAAAAATAATTGAGAGAGATCTATATGTAATGATGTAGTGATACCGCAGACATATTATGTCAAAAAAAGCACATGACACAACGATGTGTATCGTATGATTCAACTGAGTTTTTAAAAATATGTAGAAAATACCTGAAGACATAAATCTTAAATTTAACAGTGCTTATCTCTTTGGAGGGAAATGAGCTAAGGGTTGTTGGAGACAATGAAACAGGAATTTCATGTTTAACTTTTATTCTTCAATGGTGTTTAAAGTTTTTGCAGTGAGAGGTATTTATGTATAACATATAATTAAAATCATTTAAAATGATAAATGACTCAAGAAAAGTGTTACCCATTTGTTTTAATCAAATACTAAAATATTGGCAGATATAATCATGCTGTTAAAACTATAAATTAATTTCCACAAAATAAGAGTATGGTCCTCCTCCCATTAAACTATTTTAATTTTTATGGCCAGCACAAAGCTGATCTTGGCAACAGTGGAAAGCATTCTCACAGGAGGAGAACTCCATAGAGCAATGCATTTAATATATTAAGTTGCAACAGCCTTTTCTTTAATGCTTTTGGTTGTATCATCAGCTCTTAACAAAACATTTTTATTTCTCCAGTTTTAAAATCCTCCAGTGACCATTTTGCTTGGTTTCTTTTTGTCTTTCATTTCTTCATGACACTGATGCAAAACAAATTTCGATAAAAATGTCTTGTTCATTTTTTGACTGTTCAACTCTCTGCTTCCAAGCAGAAAACATTAATATTTTGATAGAAAATAATTTTCTCTTTGAATTATTTTTCAAAATGGAAAACAGCCCTGTTTTTTTAAATTATAAGAGAAATTTATGCTAATTTAAAAATATTAGGTATCTAAAAACACAAAGTAATTCTATCACAGAGAGATGTCCAATGTTAGCATTTTGGTGTCTATATTTTGTGTGCCTCAAATATCTTATAACTTGATTATTTTCATATGATATATCCTTTACCTTTATCATCATTTGTGATAGCAGCACAGGATTCTACCACATAGATATTTCATTTTTAGATATTAAAGTTTCTGGCCTGCCCAACTGGTTCCCAAGGTAATAGCCTCTTCCTCTTCCTTGTTGGCAAAACCTACCTCACATAATAGAGGCTGAATGCCACGTATCCATGTATTCTTCCTTGCAGCTAAGGTGTGGGCATGAGCTCTAAAACTGGCTAATGGTATCAATTAATAAGGTTACAGAAATAGGCTTTCCTCTTTGATAAAAAGTAGACATGCTTGGAGAAACTGCCCCTCTTCCTGTCTTTGGCTGTGATCATGTGAGGTGAGATGCCTGGAGCTGCAGGAGCTATTTTGTGACCATGAGGAAGAATGCCTAAGAGAAAACTATGCCAACGATAATAGAATTTGAAGACTAAATGATTCTGGATCTTTGATGACAGTCCTGAATTGCTGAATAAACTCTAGAACTGCCTTTTCAGAAATTCTTATGGGCTAATAAACTACTATTGTTTGCTTAACTTTAATTAAGTTATTATGTTACCTGTATCTAAAACCCATCCTACTGATATGGGATTATTTCCAATTTTTCCTCCTCTCAGATAAAACTGAAATGTTCATTGTTAAATAAACAATTTTATTAATTTGTCCAAATGTTTTCCTGAAATAGAGTCTTAGTAGTATAATTCCTGGCTCAAATATAAATTTAAAATTATTTTAAGAGCATTTTAGCCAGAATTTATGATTCTATTCCTTATTCTTTTATATATATATGTATATACACACATATATTTCATTGTGCGATGGTTTAATTTAGAGATTAAGATCATGGACTAAGGAAATATGTGCCACCAGTCGGGTTTCTACCCACATTGCTTACTACTCAGTTGACTTGAGGCCTGTGACTTAACTTGTATCTGCTTTAGTTTGCTCATCTGTAAAATGGGGATAAAAAAGTACCTACTTCATTGGGTTTCTGTGAGGATTACATAAGTTGATACCTGTGAAACTATTAGAACTGTCTAGTGCCCTTTGTTCCTTTGTGTACCCTCACTTACTATCCTAGTAATTGATATATATTAGTTCATTAATAAATATTTATTAAGTAGGTGAAGGAATGAATGATAAGTCTGAGGTTTTTATCTGAGCTAATCTTTTCTCATATCTAAGGGTCTCTAGGATCCACTCTGTTTGCTTTTGCTTCTATTATTTGTCCTTTTGCTGGAACCATACATTGAGCTGCACAATAATTTAACAGTTATAAGTCAGTGTGGATTTTTAACACAGAAAAAGCTCAACTGTGAAACGTCCTTAGGATTGGCATACTGGGTTACAAAAATGAGTTTGCTCCACTCAAATACCAACTTGCTCTTTGACAAACGACGTAGCATGTAAGCATTGGATCTCCAAAAGAGAAGGGTTTTTATAGTTTATGTAGTCTCCTCCTTCAGCCAATGAAGTAATTTACTCCTTCTCATCCCAGACATTTAATCACCCAGTGTCTGATTGAATGTTTCCATTATTATTATTTTAAAATCCTGGAGGTGGAGAGGATGGAAAAGAAACAAAATTAGAATACCATTGTCTAAATATTATTTTATCCAACATAAACATTAAGGCAAAACAATGACATCACATTTCCTAGATATTGTAGATTTGGCATTGATTGTAAATTAATTTTTTTAATTTTTAGGTATTTCCACACTGATTTTTTTAAAGAAATAGAATCCATAAAATGAACTATGAGAGACATCCAAAAATATCACATATAAAATATGTTTATATCCATATAAACATATTCATTTGTGACAATGTATGTGTACATACAAATCTGAATTCTACAGTGAATTTCATCATATTATTAAGTGCAAATAAAGTAATCCTGCATCAAAGGACAGTTGAACTTAATGGAAGTTTTATGTGGAGTTCAACTATCTTCCCCTTTGGCTAATGACTATCAATCAACCCACTCATTGCCCCCAGTTATGTATTATCCTTTTGTGGATTTAAAAGCAGGTCGCTTCAGATCTTTAGAGCATTATCTCATCTCTCTAATCTACTCAACAATGTATAAGGCTACCAAAATGAAATGACTGTTCCAACCTGAAGAAACAGCCAAGATTGTTACATTGGTTCTTTTATTAACTCTTGCATTTTAGCGGCTCTGTGAGAGTGTTTTACTTGAAAAAGAGTTGTATCTGAATATTAAACTTTCTAAAATAAAATTAATGACAAGAAAAGGAAATGAAATGCATATTCCACATTTTTTTTTTTTTTAGTGACAGATATCAGTTACTATTAATGCATCACCGAGAATGAAATGCTGAACAGTAGAAAAACTGTGGTTCCACAGAAGCTTAAAATAAAGTCTGTTATGGATATTTTATATACGTCTTGGTTACCAAAAAGCAAAGTCTATGGACTCAAAAGACTGTGTCAGTCAGCAAGCTACAAAACAGATCGCAGGAGCACCAGAAAACACATTTCAAAAAGTAACAGTTTTACAGCAGTATTGCTAGTTAGAAACTGGTATTTTATGTTACAATCAATCATTGGGCGGGGAATCAGAGGTGGGGTTGTTGCATTTGTGTGTTTTTGAAGATCAGCCATTTCTTGGCAGGATCTAGTGTAAATCAATACATTTCCAAGTTTTTATTTTTTTTTTAATTTCAAGTGCAAGAGCATATTAACACTATTTCCTGCTTAGAAAGCATTGATCGTATCCTGTGTCTTCCCGTATTTTCTAGTTAACAATTACTGTTGCCCAGTGGACCATGATGCTTGTTGTCTACTGCTGCAAAGGGCTTTCCTTCATTTATTCATCAGCTGTTTATTGAGGACCTACTATGTGCTAGACACTTTTTTAACCCTTCAGAATATAGCAAGGAACAAGCCAGACAAAACACCTTGCTGTCATGGAGCATTATTGAAAAAAATACTATTAAATTCATCAACTTGGCTGAGGGATCAGGACATGTTGATTTTACTGATGCAGCATGCCTTTGGGAATGGGAATTTAACTTATGAAATATATTTTGAAATGTATTCATGTCAACAATTTGAAAGGAAGTGACTCCCCTCTTTCCTGATTTGACTTCCCACAAATGGGGGTCAGAAGATCAATGTCCTACCTCAGAAAAGAATTTGGAACAGAGTTAGTATGTGTCTAATAAATACTTTCATGTTTTAGAAAATGTCTTATTCTCCTTTTTATGAATGTGGCTTTACTGTGTTTCTAGCAAACGTAGGGTCTGGAAGAAAAGAGAAGACCTCCCATGCTAATTCATACTTTTTATGCTGGACTCTCCTCTGACTAGGGCCAATCTTGGAGTGGGAACATCTCAACTCCCTCAAAGTTTTCTAAGCCCTTTCTACCTCACGAGTGTGGCACTTGGCTCCTTAAGTTGTCAGCGAGATTGGCATCTCAAAGCAATAGTGCCGTTTGCTGATGTGACCGAGCACTGTGGTGACCCTTTCAAGTCATGTCACTTTGCCATGTTGGGTATCAGGATTCATGTTCTTATGATTGTAGAATGGAAAGGGTTTGGAACTAGAATCCCAGGAAATTTCTGGGAGATGGCAGAAAGCTGGAGCCTGGCTCAGCTACTAACCTGTGACAGGCTCTTGGATTAGCCACAGCCTCATTGTCTGCAAAGGATCTTGAAAGGCCTTCACTGTTTCATCTCTCTGAGGATACGAATCATCTATATTTAAAATGGTACTTTTTTTTTTTTTTTTTTTTTTTTTTTTTGAGAAAGAGTCTTACTCTGTTGCTTGGGATAGGGTACAAAGGTGTTATCATAACTCACTAGGACCTCAAACTCCTGGCTCAAGTGATTCTCCTGTCTCAGCCTTCTGAGTACCTGGGACTACAGTTGCACACCACCATATCCAGCTAATTTTTCTGTTTTTTCTTTTGTAGAGACAGGGTCTTGCTATGTTACCCAGGCTGTTCTCAAACTCCTGACCGCAAGCGATCCTCCCGCCTCAGCCTTTCAAAGTGTTAGGATTACAGGCATGAGCCGCCACACCTAGTCCCAAATGGTGCATTTTTTAAAATGCACAAAATTAAGAGCCTAACACAAACACTTTTGAGAGATAAATGCTTAGTTCTTCATGCTGATTAATATCCAAATCATTTTTCACAGTACAATAAAAATTACAACCATTTGTTTTGATAACTTTTTTACTTAACACGTTATAACATATTTGGAACCAACTTCTGTTTTTAGGGGAAATTTAAAAAATAATGCCATCTTCCTCTTTTTAACTCTTTCCCCCAAGCCTGTCATAGTCCCTGTCTTATCCACACAGACTTTGGAAAAGACTGTTCTTGGTGATGGAAAAGGTAGAGGTCAGAGAGGAGGTCAGAGAACAGGAAGAGAAGCTTCTAAAATAGGAGATGGAATGAGAACCTCACCCCTAAAATTGTCCTGCTCATCCGCTATGCAAATGTTGCCCCTGGTTACACCCACTGAATGTAGCATTAATATATTATTATATATTTGTCAAACTACTTAAATTAATTTGATCCAAAATAAAATCGACCTGGACATTTTGGGACCCTAATGGAGGCTTTGAAAAGTGATGGTTTTTAAATTTGTTTTCTTGTTTTAAATACAACTTCTAATTTTCTTTTACATTTTATCTGAACTTACGGCTTCCTAATTTGGTTAAGTACTACAGCTACTGAAATAACTCTGAAAAAATGTTTCTCATGATTTTCTCAAAACAATTAGAACTATGGAATACTGAAAATGTCCTAGTGTCTTCTCAGGCCCCGTTTCCTTGTGGAATAACGATGACTCTTTCTCCTAGTGGTAATCTCTCCTCTCCTCATTTTCCCATCCCACCCCTGTAGAAGCAGACTTGAGAAACAGAAGAAGAAACATTGGTTTTTATAATAATACATGAATGTATATTTAGCTTTCTCTGGAGATTAAAAAGAAAACTTTAAAAAACTAGGTACCACTCTGTCCAGAACAGTTTTGATTTAAGTCTGCTTTGAGACCAGAAAATGGATTATATGACCCATTGCCAGACCTTCCATGCCTGTGAGTACCGCAAAAAATACAAAATCTTTGACTCTTTGACTCAGAGGGCATTTTCACACTTGGCAGGGAATTTAAAATTTGTAAAGAATTTTCAAGTTTAAAAATGCTTTGGCATTGCAATCAAGCAAATCTTTGAGTAAAGTCCTCACTTTTCCCTTGAAATAATAGGGCTTAAAATCAATTTAAAAATTTAAATTTGGATTACATTTTTCAAATTTACTTTACAGAAATTTTTAAGCACACATAAAAATAGAACACAGAGCATAATATATCTATCACCCACTACTAAAAACTATTCAAATAAACTGACACTTTGTAGCACTATGAGTAAACAGTCTAAAATTATTTACTTGGATAAAGTCAGAATTCTCCATTACTTTTTCAAATTCAGGCAGTTAATGAGAAAATGAAACTGAGATTGTTAAAATCATCTTATTAGTATAGTAGGTGTTGTTTTTATGTTCTACATGCTTATAATCAATCAGCAATTGTAAAACTTCAATGAGATCAATGTCCTGACATAAAATAAGAATTAAATTTGTGAAAACTTTCTACTTTTTTGGGCATATTGACTGTGGTTATTCAGGTAACTGCGTGCTTAAAATACATACAAATCCTCCAGAGATACTTAATGCTTCCATCCCTCCGATAATACCTTCAAAGGTATTGTCAGCACCTGGGAGCAAGCCAGTTCAGGAAAATTCATCTGCCTCATGATGAAGGGCAAAGACTCAGCCAAACCCAGATAATCGGATAATAATTTAAGTTTTATTTCAGCTTTGGTATTTGAATCATAGGAAATGAAAGCCCTTCCATGCATGAACAAGTTGGCCTTATAGTGCATTTGGTGAGTTTGTTGAATAGAATGAAATGTTTGATTGAGAAAATATGACTCTGCTAGGTGGGTTTCCATCTAGCCATTGAGGACTGATGATATAACCTTAACAGACTATGAAGCAAGATTATAGGACTGATACGGTGTAGTGGCAGCTTTTCACTCCAGTGCTCGGGGTAGCGAAGGAATAATTACTCTAAACATATAGTGTTTAGAGAAAAGGGGAGAGACCAAAGTCTGAAGGAGAAAATGGCCTCCCCAGCTAAGTTCCTTCCTGTATTTCCAAGGACACGTGCAAAAGGTCGGGGCCGTTTGCTAATTTCTTTAACTACATCCATACACGTTAGCTGTTTTCAGCTGACCTTTGCACATAGAAAACAAGCAACTTCAGGCAGGCATTTTCACCTGTCCCTTCATTCACCCTGCTCACATTCTTTCCGTCCATCCATCCATCCTTTGTTCTAGGCCCGGCCCTTCCTGTCCCCTTTTTGTGTATTTAAAAGTAGAGACAGAGTATGAGGAGGAGAAAGAGAGATGTAAGCTTCAGCCAGTGTCTTTTCATAATGGCATTGGGAGGAGGGGGAGCCCCCAATTGTGTCACCATAGCTGAGGCCTGTGTCTCTAGTTGTTTCAGTTGACCCCACGTCATCCCAGGCACCGTCAGGGTGTTACTGGCCTCTCAGGGCGGGACCCCTGAGACTGGAGGGAGAGACATTTCATTTGTGGAATCAGGTTGTTGGGTTGATTCTTCCAGTTCATGATGTGGGTGAACTCATCTGGAAGGGAAACCACTCAGGACCTGTAGAAGTTTGAACACAAGCACATCCTTTTCCCCATTTTACATCAATTACAATCAAAGGCCAATCTCTTGGAATAACGACTGCTGGAGGAAGGCGGGGTTGTAGAGGTCCCACCGGGACTATTATAGCAGTAAGAGCTCTTAGATCCTGTAGTAAACACCACTTAGTGTTCTTTTTAGGTATGAGGAATACAGGAGTGTTCCATGGGCTCAGGGAAGGTTCTATGGGTCCCGCTTTAAGTTGGGACATTTAAGAGATTTTAAACGTTTTAATTTATCCTGCGTAATGGGCCACTGCTCTATCCAGATGGGCGAATTAGTAGTCCATTGTAAAGGTGTGGGTCGTATTGAATGCACCTGAGCAGCAGCCCCTGATGAAAAGGCTGAGTAATTAGAAGAAGATTCCACTGTTCCAGCAAATCTCCTCCCCATAAAGAGTACGCTATGGGAAGGATGAGGAGTTGGAATGTGGCCTCTTGTTGGTCAGGGCCTATACATAGGACTGCCGTGCTATCCAGCAACAGCGGGAAAAGTGCACGTCTCTTCTTGGGTTTGGCCCTCTTGTAGGCAATGTTGAAAAGCAAATGGTTCACCAGGGGAGGAATAGAGATCCCCTTGAGACGGGGAGGAAGTGGAGGAGGTAGCTGCTCCTCCTGTTGAACCGCAGAAGGCAATGGTATACAGAATGGCTCAGGATTTGGGACTTTTATGGCAGGGGACGCTGGCTTCTCTGGTGGAGCAAACAGCAGAGGATGAGCGGCTTCCAACGGCTTAGAATCCGTAGGAACATGTAAGGGAGTCAGGGCAGTTCGCCCCAGCCTCCATGTAGTTAACAGGGCCAGGGCCACCGGAACCCCCTGCCTAGAATTCTTAAAAACCTTCCCTACTTGCTCCGGGAGCTCTAAATCTAACCGGCCCTCATCTGGGAGCCAGGGGCGATGCTGTCTTACTGCGGGGTAACAGCCGTTGTAAAGCTTTTAGTGCGACACAACACTGGGCAGCTGAAGAGTTGTTGCAAAGTGCGCAGATAAATTCGCTGATCTTTGTCAGGTGCGGCCTCATATTGGAAACGCCTTCTGAACTACGCGCGTGGGTCCCTTTCCCAACGCAGCGGGCGGGACTATCCGTTATTGCAATGATTCCCCTTGAAATCCGGACTACAAAAACGATCACTGATTCTGAATCACATCAGGGTCACCACTTGCAGCGGCAGCTTTTCGCTCCGGTGCTCGGTAGCCAAGGAATAATTACTTGCAACACATAGTGTTCAGAGAGAAGGGGAGAGAACAAGGTCTGAAGGAGAAAATGGCCTCCCCAGCGAAGTCCCTTCCAGTATTTATTTTCAAGGACACGTGCAAAAAGTCAAGGCCGTTTGCTAATTTCTTTAACAACATCCATACAGGTCAGCTTTTTTCAGCTGACCTTTGCACACAGCAAACAAGTGGCTTCGGGCAGGCGTTTTCGCCTGTCCCTTCATTCACCCTGCTCACATTCTTTCCATCCATCCATCCATCCATCCATCCATCCTTTCTTCTAGGCCCAGCCCCCACAGTACGGGATAAGAAAATGGAAGCAAACGAGAAAATGTTTCCAATGTTAATAATTGCATTTGCTGGTTCTGAGAGCTGACTGGTTCTTTTTTTAATATTTATATTTTTTATTGATGCAAAATATTCACACGTATTTATGGGGTTCATGTGACATTTTGTTACATGCATGGAATGTGTAATGATCAAGTCAGAGTATTTAGGGTATCCATCACCTGGAGTATTTATTATTTCTTTGTGTTGGTAACATTCCATGTCTTCTTTTCTAGCTATATTGAAATACACAATACATTGGTAGCTGTAGTCACCCTATTCTGCTATGTAATGTTAGAACTTATTCCTTCTATCCGATTGTATTTTTGCACTCATTAACCAACTTCTCTTCCTCTCCCCCAACCCCGACTGGTTCTTTTGGCCACTTTCTCCAGTCTCCCCAGACCCGACTTATGCTTGGAAGAAAGCAGCGCTGCTGACTCTGTGATCTGGCTTCCACTGTCTGGAAGCTGTAAAAGAAGTGATCCTGTAGAACCATTTTAATGACAAAGTTATGTTCATGAAACACCTGGTATTTTTGTGAGTTATTACAGACTTGTGACTTACATAAAGAGGGAAGTAAAGAAACTTTTTTAAGGGGAGAAAAACCCCATGTCACCCTAAGAAAAGGGAAAAGTTTGGGTCAGAAGCATCTGGCTTTGTTTTATTTGAGCCTAACGCTTTCCAGTTCACATCATTTTCATTTTGCTCACCATAAGCCTTTCAGGTGTCGCAGACATGCTGGCCTTAGGGGCATTTCCAGAAGGAGAAGGAGGTGAAAAGCAAATACATGCATATGCATTTCCTTTCACCTAGGAAAATTGGTTTTGTAGCATTCTCATGCTAAATTAAAACAAAACAAACTAATCACATGTTTCTTCTACATGTAACTCATGTCATTATTGAAGAAGTTGAAAGCAAGTTATGAAAATTACTTAATTGAGCCTTTAAATGACCCTCTAAGGTGCAGCAACTCTTCCAAGCCTGGATGTGTAGTTCCCTGGCCCGCGTCCCTTCCTTCTTCCTGTCACCAGCAATTGTCTGTTTCCCTTTTGACAGTCCTTACATGGAATAAAAGGGAGAGTTGCTGAACTGCCAGTCAGTTAGTTCTGCTTGCGTGTACTCTGTTGCATAAAATATTTAGTAGGAAATAAAACTGTAAGCATTGGATGTTTTTAGTCAATGTTTTAAAAAAGGCTAACTAAAATGAGCCAGTTTTAGTTATGTTTGATTTTAATTTCCTTACATGTATCTATTCTGTCCCGTTTCTGAAGATAATCATGGCTTGCCTATTATAATAAGTTTTTATTTTGTGGTTGGGAATCTGGATTTAAATGCCTATTGTCTTTAAGGCAATACCTCCAAGGGCCAAAATGCAGAGATGAATGAAAAATAATGTGACTAATTGGATAGGATAAATGGCCCTACTGAAGATAGACAAATGCCTGACCTGAATGTCCCAGCATGATGTTTAGTCAATCTCTGATCCTCTTGTAATGTCACCAAAGGAGACAAGAGCCTTCCCTACTAGTTGGTATTCTCATCGAGTTATCATTATATATTTGCTCTATCACTACCTCAGGTATAAATAGATTATGGTCTCTCCATCAAATAATAACTACTGAGACAAGCTTTTCTCTGTACCATTCAGGTTCTAAAGTGCTTTGTATCCCAGTGGCCACTTTTCATATCATGATAACAACACAGAAGTTTCTGTTCTAATGTTGGAGGATGAGAGCCTTCCCTAAAGAATGAGGAGGATAAATGACTTTGATAACCTCCTTCAGATCAATTCTTTTATCCCCAGTTCTGGGCATCCAATGATGAAGTACATCCTGGCTTTTTCTTGTAAACTCTAACAGTTTTGCTCTCCTAAGAACCACCAATTCTATGTCTTTGAATGGTATACATGACAGAGATAAAATTAGATCTATATGGTATGTTTCAAAGTAACACGTATGTAAATAATTATCCAAATTTTTAAACTTATTTCGTAACATATAGAAGTGAAAGCTTATTTTTGTTGCAGACGTTATGAAATATCCTTATTTATAGTCAGGCTAATTAGATATTACTGAATATAGAGGTAGTTACATTTGCTATTTTTGTTAAGACTTCCATAAATCAATGCAAACTTGTAAAAATGTTTACTTTCGTCTTTAATCGGCAAATATATGGTGAGAAAATTTTCAACAGTAGAAGATGAAATTATGAAGCTAGTGGTATTATGCATGGCCTACTATATTTCTTCCACTGGAAATTCTTAATAAAAATATGGAAACATGGAATCAAAAACATAGAAAGGGAAGAAATCTTAGAGGTCATTGAGTTCAGCCCTATCCCCCAGCATAAAATTTCTTAACTACATTCCTGGTAAGAGTCTGCAGCTGCTCAATAAAGATATGGTGAATAAATGAACAACAATAAAAAAAAATGGCTTGGACATTTCCAAAAATTCCCTTCCAAAGTCAGATCAGTCCCTATTGAACAGTTCTGGCATTTAGAATGTTCTTTTCTCTATTACCTGTGACATTTATTACTTCAGTATTTATTATTAATTAATTAATATCATCTAGATGTTTTCCAATTTATAGAAAAGAGTTCTCACTTGAAAAAGATAGCTGGGCCACTATTCCAAACTTAGTTATCCTGGGGGCTTTTTAAGAAGAAAAGGAAGAGAAAAAGATATATAAGGAAGCTCTAGGAAGAGCTACCTTTTTTTTAGTTGGGTTATTAATGTTTCACATTGCTTTAATATGCTGCTATCCTGTCCAAATCATGGATGCAAAAGTTATGTAATCTATCATAAACATAAATACAGAAGGGAAAGCCTAGCAAAATCATCCTGAAGACTAGAATAAAAATCATACAAATTTATTCTGCACTTTAGGATAAGTGGATAAAAAGCATTAGTGATAATCTGCTAATCCAAATGGCTCCTATCATCTTACCTCCAGATAGCCTACATTTTCACAAGTGAGAAAAAGCAGGCACTTTGTCATGATATCTCTTAAACCTAGCCTCCTTCCCTCCCCACCCCCTCCTATTCTGACTCTGAAAACTAACTCCTCTGGGATAAACCCTGATAACATTAAATCTGGAACTACCATCAGGGCTGTTTCAATAGATCACCGTGCTGAACCTCCTGGCCTTCTGTCTGGGGCTGAAACTGGGGCTGGCTCTCTGGGAAAGTGCTCATTAATCTTCCCTTGCCTCTGGCCTCTGGTCTCTGAAAGATAGCCTAGTTTCTTGCTTATATCTTCTAGTAAGAGTCAACTAGGAGAAGAGTTTTTCCTAAAATGCCCTGATTGAAGGGAGAAAAAGTAGGAATGAGAACACTATAGCTCTGTGGCTCTGGTCATTTTAATTATCCAACCTCAGTTTCTTCAAATGGAAAATTACTTCTTAGATGTTCCTGAGGACCAGCCCTCCAGCTCTAACCTCTAGC
>NW_012147841.1:5438202-5440023 GCF_000956105.1 Propithecus coquereli
AGAATTATATGTCATTATGCGTAAAACATTTGAAATAATTCCAGGCAAACACAAATTGCCCACTTATGTGTTTATTAAATAAATGAACAGTAAAACCCTCCTTTTATTTTCTGATTATTCTGTACTATTTTCTGAGCAATTCCCTGGGGATTCATTCTGGGTGCTCTTGAAACTATAAATTCTCTGATGACTTAATCTCACATATGATTTTAGTTACCAGCTGTGGACAAGACAATGATATCAACCATATTATGAGCTTCAGGAGAACAGCACCTTGTATAACTCATCTCAGTACCTGTACTTAGCACAGGATGAGCTTCAAAGTGTTCAGCCCAATATTTTGAACCAAACAGAACTGAATGGTGAAGCCCTTATAATCACAATGAATTGTGTCCTGCTTTCCAATCATAAACAAATGCATATTCTTGTTTATTACAAGGTCAGTGTTAGGTTCCAATGGGCTCAGTCTCCTAAGTGTCAATTTTGTATCTGCAGGCTCCCTTCTAATAGCCACACACATATTAGAAAGGTGAGTTGATAATGAAAATGTATTTTCTGAGCATGAGATTAAAGATAAGGAAGTCTTTGAATTATTTCTTGAAGAGTAAGTGATGTGTTAAAATTATTATGGACAATTCACCTTATGTTGTATTTGGCCTGTTAACCTTAAAGGGAATACAGTTAAGTTTAGATTTAAAGCCTTTGAAATTTGTAATTTACCACACATTTTGGAAAGGAAGTAGAAACCCTGAGATGCTGATTTTGTGCTCCTAAAGTGCTTGCTGCAACATGATTTTTTTTTAAAGGGAAAAAAACCGTTCTGGTTCAATATTTCTGGCATGTAAGAATGTGCAGAGGGATGTTATAGCACCCTTGCCACACTGCCTGGGTCAAAGTTATTTTTAGATGGAAAGAGTAGCCACAACCACTTTCTACAACTCTGCTGTTTGAATTTACTCTGTGCATTATATATATATTCCTAATTACATTTTAAATGTTTCTGAGGAGCTACAAACCTGCTGTTTTGCACAGAGGTTTACTTTGGCAGTATGTAATTGTTTTTATTATATGTTAGCCTTTGTTTGGCCTTACCATAAGCTAAAACAGACAAAGGATCTTCAGGAAAATTAGCCAACTCTCAAATCTGGAGATGTGAAGAGTCCCCAGTGGAGGATTTGCAATGAAACTAACAGAGACTAGGAACTGTCTTTAATTTGCTATTCTGTCAAGTTTCTGCCACATTCATTATTATGAAGTGTAATTTTCTTATACATCAAATTTATTCCTCCCAGACTCCTGCATAATCATCCTTCTCTTCAATTCCCAGGCTAACCTGACTTTATATAACTGAATTCCCACATGTTATGCCTGGCAGACCTAGATATAACTGAGAGAAAACCAAGGACTGATGCTGGGCATTCAAACATAGCGTATAGTCCTTGCCATGATCAGAACAAACCGATGACACAGATAAAGGATATGATTTCCCCATTTCATAAATGAAAAAAAATTAAAGGCCTCCAAGTTACAGTGCTAGATAGTATCAAAGTCATGATTAGAACCCAGAATTCCAGGCCCAGTAATTCTTCATTTTTATATCAGCACACTTTAGTACTGGGTCATCATGACTATAAAGAATGTGGAATTGAAATAATGGGGCCGTTTGGCCCACCTGAATCCCCAGACACTATCTTAACCATGTGGATGAATGTATTCCCACTGTGTGTGTAGCCATTTATGCATATATCCGCAAATTAAATAAACAGAGTATGGTAGCGTCCTCTGAACCAATGTCTATAAAAATGACCTTTGACAATGCCC
>NW_012147841.1:5440073-5442781 GCF_000956105.1 Propithecus coquereli
GTGTTAAATGGGGAAAAATAATACAAAATAATATGATTAGTGTAAACATTTTATTTTGTAGCTTTTGATTTGAACACTAAATTTTTTTACTTTACACTGTGCACAACTCGTTCAGACATTCAGTATTACCCATTATTAGGCCCTACTTGATGAACAATAAGACTGAAGCTGCCACCATAACCAAAACAATACAGTTTGACTTAAGAATAGACAAAAAGATCAGTGGAATGGAATAGAGACCAGAAACAGATCCACACGTATATGGGAACTTAAGATATGGCAAAGGTGGCGTTTCAATTCAATGAGAAAAAGTGGACAATTTGGCAAAGCCAACTCTTCCTGAGCAAATAAAAAATTACTTTATACCACATGTGAGACTAATTCCAGATAGATTGAAACTCTAAATGTAAACAAATCATTAAAGTGTTCGAAAGGAGAAGAATATGAGTAAAGAAAATAATCCTAAGAAAAATGGGAAACCCAGAAACCACACATATCAAATATAGATATATTTTCATGGCAAAGATGACATAAAATAAAAAATAGATTTTATGATAAAGGCTTAATATCTTTCATAGTCAAAAATTGCCTGCAAACTGATGTGAAAAAATAGTCAAATGATAAGAACAGCATTATCTCAGTAAATTTGTAACCTGAATAGCTCATAAATAAACAGGAGCTAATCCTCATTATTAGTGAAAATAGAAATTGAAATGATGATAAAATAAAATTTTTTTCTTATACCAGATTGGCAAAATTTTAAAGAGGAGTAACAGTTAATGCTTTTGAGGGTATGGGGAACAAGACATTCTGACACACTGGGGTGAGTGCAAATTCCTTTCATCGATTTGAAAAGAAATTTGGCAAAATTGAAATTTTACACATCATTTTGTAATTCTACTGAAATAAGTAGCAATAGCTGTACAATTATATATGAGACTATTTTCAAGGATATTTATTACATCATTGTTTAAGGGACAAGAGACAAGCTTAAGTTCTTTCAAGAGTAAAATGGTTAAATAAATTGTGATACATCTACATTTTGAAACATCATGTAGTGATTAAAATGAATGAATTATATTTACCATTAGACTCAGACTGACATTCATTATGTTCATTTGAGAAAACATATTACACAGTAGTGTGTATAGTATGAACTCACTTTTGTAAAAAATTAATATGCATATATTTATATGTATGAACATAGAGAAAGTTGTAGAGTTATGCACACCAGGACTTCAGGCTTTTAACTCAGGGTGTCAGAGTGGAGGAGATTATTATTTTAAAATATATCTTTGCATTATCGCCCCTATTACAGTCATGGGCTGCATAACAACATTTCAGCAATGAGGGACTGCATATATGACAGTTGTCCCACAACATTATAATAAAGCTGAAAAATTCCTTTTACTTAGTGACATTGTAGAGATGGTAATGTCATAGCACAATACATTCCTTTTCTACGTTTAGATATACAAATACTTACCCTTGTGTTATAATTGCCTACAATATTCAGTGCAGTGTAACACGCTGTACAGGTTGGCAGCCTGGAGCAATAGGCCATATCACATAGCCTAGATGTGTAGTAGGCTGTACCATCTTGGATTACGTAAGTACACTCAATGTCCACAGGGTAAAAATCACCTAATGATACATTTCTCAGAATGTATCCCCATTGTTAAACAACACATGACTATGTAATGAACACATATGCATTTTGAAATTGATAAAAGATACACGGAAAAATAGAAAGGGTACACCAGGCTTCCAAGCAACATGGGGCCAGAGACAATAAATTAATTGTTACATATACTGAGAAACTTGCTCCTTACCATGCAGGGGACCGAGCCCTTATTATGATTGGAGCCGCAGGTATGAAGTTACACAATATCTTGGGGCCACAGATTTTTGTCACAGACAGAAATCTGTGCTCAGGAAGCTACATTTGTGAGTTAAAGTAAGTCTTGATTAGTAGTTAATTTTTTAATTAAAATTTTTTCATTGCAATGGGACCTGGTAACTAATATGCAAATTTGAAAATACAACTGAATAAAACATTTAATGACAGCAAATGTTAGACATTGGAATTCTGAGTCAAAACGGATTTTTGGTCTACCCTTCTGTTTTAATAGTAGAGGGGATAAACAGCAGAGGTAGCAGACCATGGTTTCTAGAGCCAGACTTGTTGGATTCAGAGCCTAGCCTGGCCTCATGACTAGATCTGTGATCTTGGGCGAGTTACTGAATCTTTCCCTGACTCAGTTCCACCATCTGCAAAATGGGTAGTAATGCCTACCTCGGAGGGTTGTTCTAAGAATTATATGTCATTATGCGTAAAACATTTGAAATAATTCCAGGCAAACACAAATTGCCCACTTATGTGTTTATTAAATAAATGAACAGTAAAACCCTCCTTTTATTTTCTGATTATTCTGTACTATTTTCTGAGCAATTCCCTGGGGATTCATTCTGGGTGCTCTTGAAACTATAAATTCTCTGATGACTTAATCTCACATATGATTTTAGTTACCAGCTGTGGACAAGACAATGATATCAACCATATTATGAGCTTCAGGAGAACAGCACCTTGTATAACTCATCTCAGTACCTGTACTTAGCACAGGATGAGCTTCAAAGTGTTCAGCCCAATATTTTGAACCAAACAGAACTGAATGGTGAAGCCCTTATAATCACAATGAATTGTGTCC
>NW_012147841.1:5456597-5456857 GCF_000956105.1 Propithecus coquereli
AGCAGGCTATAATATGCAGGTTTATCAGAGTGCCATTTTTTTTTTGTTCAAATGATTTTAATTATTGCAATGCACAATTTTTTAAATATGCAAATAAAAAGTTTTAAAATCTGAAAAAAAAAGATTAAATCTGAAGGAGCCATATCTCTGTGGTCACTAAAATACGAGCTGTCCCATTCTGATCTGGAGGCAGCATATCAAAAAATCTTGATGGTGCTATCTGGTCAGACAGAAAGGGATCTAGACTTTAGTTCTCCTGA
>NW_012147841.1:5458379-5459633 GCF_000956105.1 Propithecus coquereli
ATAAATTAATTCAGAATCTCTGGGCTAGAGTAGGACATTAGCATTTTGTAAGTACTCTTCAGGTGATTCTAATGTGAAGTAAGTTGAAAACCACTAGGTTAAATGAATCATTCAAGACTCAAAAGTTGAACCTTAAATCCTGGACTTCTGACTCTACAGGCTTTGATAGGTCATGTCCACATCCTCAAACTCAAAACCACTTTGTGTGTCCTTTTCTAAGGATTACTGACACCCACATTGTCACATGTGCAGTGGAAGAGTCTTTGTTCATTCTTAAGAGTAAGTTTAGATGAATAATATCAACTATTGATGCCTAAACTGTCTCCTTCCAGAAATCTCATTTAGATTATAGAATGATGAGGTTCTTTGGGGAAGTCTGTGAGAAATATAACACACACACACACACGCACACACACACACGCACACACACACACACACATCTCTATCATGTGCAAAGTTTGCCAACCAGTCTAATGTAAAACGATATAAAACAATATGCTTGCTGAGCAAATGCCCCCTAAATTCTAGCCCTCCATTCCTAAAGTTTTTAGTCTTCCAACCTCTCTTACATAAATTTCTGGATCTTCTTCTCCCATATAGTTTAATACTTTCTCTCAAAGTTTTGATGTTAGAATGTTTCTGTTAAGTATCTCTTCAGGCTGAAAAGTTTTCAGGATGCCCATAAGTTTTAAAGAAGGTGTTGTGAGTTAGTAAGTGCCTGCCTCTGATGTAATTTTGAATAATTCAGAGTGAGACAGGCAGTATATTAATAATAACACCTTCACATTCTACAACCAATGGAACTTGAAGTATGACTTGCTGCTGCCAAGGTTACTGCTATGATAAATCTGGAAGAGGGTGTAACAAGAACGAGTCCTGGATAAGCTCAGTTGCAGCCGTTCTCTGACACAGCTGTGTTCACTCAGTTTGTAAGGCTGTACTCTGCTTTGGCTACAATTAGCATGCAGGTTCCTCCCCAACTCTTGCAATCTCAATTGTATACCCACCCTTTTCTTGGATCTCTGTTTTGAATCACTCTCTTCTTGGCTGAGATCTGTACCACCAATCTAATAATGCTCACTGAATACCTCTCATGGTGGCCTACTCACTCCCTGACTCTGTATCCTCAGGCCCTGGTTAGGATCTTAAACTGGGTAACCACATGGATCACCTGAAATCATAGATACCTCTATACCTAACCCCTATAGCTAACAGTCTTGAAGTTTCTTTCCCTGTTCTGGTTATCTATTGGTG
>NW_012147841.1:5461170-5464600 GCF_000956105.1 Propithecus coquereli
GGTAGACACCAGTGCCTGCCTCAGTGTATTAGCTTCTGCTATTATCTCTGTTTTAAAAAAATATAACTGCTAATTTTTTGTTTTTCTTTTATCATTATTGTTCAGATTTAAATATATGGATGCACAAGCAGATAGAGAAGTTGTATTTTAGTGTAGAAGAAAGAGCCCTGAACTAGAAATAGATACTAGAGTATCTATTCCCACCAACTTGTTCATTCCTGCTGGCTTTTCACAAATCATTCCACCTCTAAGGCTCATTCCCTCCTTCAAAAAATTAGGAGTTTGAGTAGAGGATTTTAGTTGTCACCTTGCTCCAAGTATGTTGATGGCTGGCTGGCACAGGCTCACATAAGCCAATTATGCACATTTTTTCCCAACTCCATGTTTCGTGACATCAGTTGGTAGCTTG
The DNA here is from genome assembly GCF_000956105.1 of Propithecus coquereli. Taxonomy (NCBI): domain Eukaryota; kingdom Metazoa; phylum Chordata; class Mammalia; order Primates; family Indriidae; genus Propithecus; species Propithecus coquereli. The sequence continues at coordinate 5,461,580 of NW_012147841.1, forward strand.
AAATCCACCATGGTGGGAGTATTTACACCACAGAAAATGGCAAATGCTATAAATAGGGAAATATTTTTCTTTTTCAAAAAGCCAACTTAGCAGCACAGCACTGTTATTCATCTGTAACATCCTTATGCTAAGGAGCACATACATAATAACTGGGAACTTGTGGGATATTACAGCAGATCTATCTTGTGACAAGTATGAAATTCACACACATTTCAGCTGGACTTGGATGTTCTTTTCTAATTATCATATGTGGTTTATCTAGACTGTTCTGTGATTTTGCAATCTACTTGTTGAAAGAAAGGAATAAAAATGTAATAGGAAACTGAAAGTTTTATAAATGCTGTGTCAAAATTACTATTTATTTTTCTTTTATTTCTTCAGATTATGACCTATTGATACATTTCTTCCATTGTACCATTTAAAAATTAAGTTTTCTTGTTCTGTCTGAAATAATAAGTGACCAATTGTTAGGATCAATTCAGAATATAGAGGCAGAAATAAATAATGGAGTCAATAATTGAGAGTAAAAATTCCTGCCATAAAGCAAGCCCGTTCATCTTACCAAGACTTCTAAATGTCTATCCTCTATGTCTTAAAAAAATCGTTTTTGTATTACTCAGATGTAGCAGAAAAATAGGCAAAGAGTAGGAAAAAGCAATCGAAACCAGGCAGAGAAGCAGCATTTATTCTAATCAACCAAAAAACCTTAGCTAAGTAGAAAAATTAATGCCCTGTAGGGCATATTTTGCTTTTAGAAAAATACCCTGCCATCTCCTATTCCTGTCATGCCCACTCATAACGTCCTGGTCTGACATGGAAAAAAGTTCCAGTTCGCTTTCGGAAACGTGATTCAATCTTGCTAGCAGGGATTTCTTTGAAAGATCCTTGACCCATTCTCAGGATGCTCTCAGTTTGCCAGAAGCAAGCAACAAAGGGGACAGGGTTTCACAAAGAGAGAATTCAGAAGTCTTCATGAGTGTAATTCCTCTTCAGGGCTGCCCTCACACTCTGCCAAGACCCAGCAAGGTACCTCAATACGGGCACTTAGTCTTCTCTTTCAAAGATATCCAATTACTCAGGCTCCAAGCTATGAAGCAGGGGTCCAGTAAGCATGAAGTGGTTCTTGGGAACCTCTGGAGAAGCAAACATTGACAGGTAATGTCATAGCTGCCTGTCACTAGCCAACAGGGTCAATCTCTGGGCAAGTTCCTGGCACACATAGTGTTGCTTTTAAGTCCTGCTGATTTGGATTTAAGTTTTTCCCCTTTTAGCATTTTGCCTGAAATTTCTGTTTGACTTGGAACTCCCTAACTACCAAATTAAGTGTAATGAGCATGATAAAAAAAAAAAAAAAGTTCATTGAAATTTACCACAGCCATTTGAAGAAACTTCCAATAAAACCAGAAAGAGAGCCAATGGCCATCTGCCCAGTGACATAAAACAAAAAGCTGCCCACCAGGAGATAGAAATAAAACACTAAGGAAATCAGGAAGAGGAAGAATCCAACTTTTCTACAATCTCCACTTATCTAAATCTCAGGCCTTCCCAAGAATTAGTGAAATTCATCTGGAAGAGTACTCTATATAGTCCCCAACAGAGATGAACGTGCTTTTATTTTGCTAATGACAAAGTATTAAGCAAACACACACAAAACCCCCATACACAAACACAAACGAGTTATTGGTGGGATCCTTTAAAGTTCTCTGCCCCACACAATGGTCACCAAAATGAGTAAGACTTACTTTTTTTGTGCTCTATGAGTTTGCCTCACTTTAATAGAAGAAATACAGATGGGTAAGTGGATATAATACGGGGAAGAAAAGATTTTCTTCTCAGAATAGTGATATATTCATTTTCAGAGACACATTTCCTGTTTGATAAAATGAGAAAGGGTAGTGTGCCACCAGATGAGTCGGTTAAAACAACAATCTTCTTAAGGAAGAAAACTGTAGTTCATAGAGGGTGAACTCACACTGGCTGTGTCTGTATCACCTGTAAAAAAACCAATTGCTTTAAGAAATAAAATTGTAAAAAATATAAATTGAGGGAAAAATAATCAAAACAATTAAATTGGCATCTAGCTTCTTGTGTGTGTGTGTGTATAGATATGCATATGTACATTCCCTCTCACTATGTGGATATGTGTGTGTGTATATATATTATCTCCTGCACACAATAAATAATAAACATTTGATGACAAATAACTGGTTGATGAATATATCACCTAGCCTTTAACTGCTGTCTTTGTAAGTAGAATCAAAGATTGCACACAGATTTTAAGTCCCCGGCACATGTGTGTAATAAACTTTAGGTACTGGCATTCTCTCTCTATTCTACTTAATTATTGCATTAACATTTTCCTAGTTATTTTTCTTAGCTATTTGTATTTTCTTCTCTCTTAAACCACATTTTCAAACTAGGGTATCTCAGGGCTGTAGTATCTGATGATAAAGCATATTTGTTAAATTTTTTTGCAAACAATATTGATAGTTACAGCATGTGTACACACTTGCTTAGATTTTTGTGTGGAAGTTCTTTCATCATTTTTTACCAGTATCCCTTTGGGATATCTCAAGACCCCAACATCTGGTTAGTGGTTTCTTAGAAAGGCACATTTTTTCAATACAAAATGTTCCTTTTCTTAAAATAACAATAACAATCTAATTTGCATGCTTTTAGTAGCTTAAAAGGCTGAATAAAACTCACTTTTCCTTAATTAATATCAGCTTCTCTCTTATCATGCTACAGTGCACCTGCTCTGAAATAACACAGTTTTAGATTAAAAAGACATACGCAAATAAAAAATTCGGGAAGCTAGTATGCAAAATACGGAAATAGTTGGATTACTCATTAAAAGCTAAAGAAATGATCCCATGGTGGGAGCATGGGTAACATGAAACACCTGTGTGTGGAAGCGATAAACTAGGTACAGGTTTAGTGCTGATAGACTTGAGTTTAAACCCTGGTTTCATCGCTTTGATGTTTGATGAATTTTTTTAACCACCTCTGAGACTCAGTTTC
>NW_012147841.1:5465595-5499089 GCF_000956105.1 Propithecus coquereli
GATTACAGGCGTGAGCCACCGCGCCTGGCCCTATATACCTTTTTTATGAATAATTAATATAGTGACATCTGCATTTTGCCTTATACACAAGATATTCACTGGAGATTAGTAAGTTTGGTAAAATTTTTTAACTCTACTTTCCTCACTGATTGCTTCCGTTCTGAAAAATGTGAATAGACATTTTCAGAGGAAGTTGCAGGTTAAAACATGTAGTTTCTAAAACAACAATAACCGTAATAATAACAACAACTAAAACAGAACGAAGAACACTTCATTTCCACCATTTTTTAAACAAAAATATGAAAGCCTATCTAAGCCCTAGGAAAGCTTGTTTAATTGACTTGTGAATCTATCTCAATTCAGCTTCAAACTTCAAATGGAAAAGTCTTATTTTATGGTGGAGATTGGCTAGATGCAATCAGAAGTCCAGTGAATAATTTTTCAGCTATCCACTTAGCTATGCACCTATCACTTGGGACATCTTAAAAAGCAGCGTATACACAAAGTAATGGAGTCCACTTTGGCAACCCGTGTGATTTTTTAAAATGACAGTATCAAAGCTTATTTTGAATGGATATATTAATAGATTCTAAGGATTAATTAAATTTAACCAAAATATTACATGAGATTTACACATTTTAATCTTTGGGTCATCTTTTCTTCTATTCAGTCCACTTACCTGTTTTTATATTCTTGACAAGTTTGTGTAATTGAAAGGTTTGACTTTGAACCTGGGTTTTTCAGTTTCAAATCTCACCGATATCTTTTATTTGCAATGTAAGGCTTTAGTTTCCTACTCTGGAAATAGGTGGGACGACATTTACGTCACAAGGTATGCTCTGAAGATTAAATGGAGTAAAGTCTACATCAAGTCTAGTTTTGTGTCTGCTAGCCTCTTCCCTCAAGTATTCCTCTCTTATTCCACTTCAAAGATCAACATAGTTTACATTAGCCCCATAGAGTAGCTATCTTTAAATTTCTCCTGCAATGAGTTACTATCTTTAGGAAGTCCCTAGGTAAGGCTTGGAGATGGATTAAATGTCAGCATCTGCAGGTGAGGCTTGGCTAGAACACATAGCAGATTTATCCGTAGAGGATTATGACTGGGACTGCTATGTGTATGCAAGTGTCATGAGGCATCTGAGAAGGAAATTCAGCCTGTTCATTTTTGAACGAGGCACCAAAAAATGTCCAGTATGTTTATTATATAGTTATTTTGGAATAAAGGACAAACAAAAGCTATATTTCAACATTAAGAAGATGTTGATGTATACTTAGAATTTTTTGTGTGTGCCAAAAGAAATAGAACATTCCCTTGCAAAAGTGTGTATTGAAGTGAAATGAAACAAATGGTCCTTTATTTATTTATGTAAGGCTAGACATTGGGTATATTGCATCATTTAAGCTTCATCCTTACACTTCATTACCTACTAAATATGGGCCCTGCTTGTAAGTATTTGTATAATCAGTGATAAGCTGTGCTTTGAGACAGAGTGGTGCAAATCAAGCATTAGAAGAAAAAAAAAAGAGAGAAAATCGTACTTAATCTTTTGGAACACTTAGAGAATATTTGCTTCAAAATTGGAAATTTCCTGAACTCCAAGTTAAAAAATCTTAGAAACACTGTATTTCCCAGACACACTGAACCACAAATTACATGTCGATTGCTTGGAAATAATGGTCCCAGTAGTTTTTATAACAGATATTTAAAAATTTTGGAATTTAGTGAGAACACAAAGTCAGACTTGAAGGCCTATATCCTCAGATTTTCTTATTTTTCAGTGAGATAAAATTCGCATTCCCTTTTGCCCAACACTAAATACCTGCCACAATTTGGCTGGGCCTCAGTGTATTTCTCAGTACTTTCTAAAGGCTCTGTTATGGCAGGAGTAGAATATACACTGCTCCCTCCTCCTGCACCAGAGAGGTGTGCGTTTTCTTCTGTCTTCTATTCCTTTGTCAGATCTTTCCTTTCTACTAGCAATTCCCTCCCTATTGTTCCCTAAATATTAATCAGATTTGAGTTTAACTTTTACCTTTCCCATGAAAATTTTCCCCTCTCCTCTAAATTGCATCAATCTCTCCTACAAATGAACTCAGGATTCACATATTTCCATACTGAAATTATTTCTTAAAACTTTGCTAAACTTTGCCATGTAAACGGATCTTCTCATTTCAGCCACATGGTGTTCAACTTATGGCAAGAAGTATGAATTTAGACTTTTTTCAATGTGCTCAACATGGTTGTATGCAATGCAGAAACAAGCACAGAATGTTAGACAGGGAAGGAAGACATCATAATGCTGTGCTCTACCTCTTAAGGTTAAATGTAAGGACATGATAGTTTGGAGAAGTTATGCACTCATGAAGTGATTGCTGAAGAAGGAAAACTTCTCTTTAGACAAAAGTGATAAAAGTCTGTAAAGACAGAGATCGTACCTGAATAAAGGAGGCAAATGTACTTTTCCTGGTGCCCTTTTCCCTCCTGGCTCAATCTCAAGAATAGAAAAATATACAAATCCAATTGGGTCATATTCTAGAACAATAATTAGTCATATATTCTAGAAGGCAGGGGAGGACTACCTTAAGACTTCACTTACGTGAGCATGCCAGGTTCTCGGACCTCTCCTGGGCTCTTTCCAGAGCAGCTCCTCACTGCTCCTTCTGCTTCCTCTTCCCATGTAGCGGGGGCAGTGAGGTCCAAGTCTTGTTGTTGGTGCTTTTCTCTCTGTTTTATTCCTTCTGAAACACATCTGAAGCACCAAACCCCACCCTTACCCTTAGTGGAGTTCCTAAGCCAACATGGAGCCTGGCTGATGTCCCTTGTCCTCTCTCCTCCCCTTCACTCGTGTGTGCTCAGTGCACATATCAGTTCTGTCTCCTGTGGTTAACAGGAGGATGGTAGGATACTAACATTTGACTGTTAGTTTTAGTGAAGGAGGAGCTGGCCTTGCTACACTCTGGTACTAGGCTTCATATGTCAACATAGTTTACCCAAGAGCTCTGTATTAGAATTTGGCATAACCTAACTAATAATAATATAGAACTTAGCTTTCTTTTTGCCATTGTCCCTTGGCTTTATATTAGAGTAACTCAAGGGGATAAGGTTATGGCTAGACAAAAGATGGATGTAAGCATTTCTTATTTCCCTGACTAAATACCATCGGATACCATTCTAATTCCCACCATAATTTTTAATAGTGAAGAATAGGTTTCTCTAGTTCTTTTAGGGGACTAAGGGTGGCACTAGTTTTAGTTTGGGAAATGCAAGTCAATTCTTTGGTTTATAGCCATGTGCTCTCCTTTGTCAGATACAAAGTTCTTACAAAGATTACAACCATTAGATGGAAGGCAATTGGGAACCACAAACTATCCAGAAGTGTCCATCACTAGCTCATATAATGCCCTTGAGAGAATTAGAAGACACCCCAGTCCTACACAAAGCATCGTGTTAATAGTTTAGCTAGCTAAAAGTGGTTTTGGTTTTGGTTCCCCGCGCACCCATGGCTGGGCGGCCTAGGGCAGGACAAAATCTGCAGGACTTTGTGGTGACCTCCAACCAGAATATACAGTTCATGTGAGCATGTGGGTTAATTCGTTTGTCTTTTTTAAAGATATATTTCCTCATGAGAACTGCCATTGTGTAAGGTACCATTAAATGTAAATATTATACTTTCTAATCTTATAATAATTTCCTGATAAACATAACCAATAAACTAGTCTGTAGCATTATATTACAGTCTATTGCAATTGGCTCTCCTGGTCTGCTATTTTCTTACCAGCACTATATTTGATCACACTTTTAGGATGGAAATAACCTGGTCTTAATCTATTTGATAAAAAAAAAAAGTTGGCAAGCCTCTTTTATGAGTAAATGGAAAGGGTTTTGCAAGGCAGCATATATAAAAAAGAAACATTAATCCTAACCCTTCACTCTCTTAAATGGGAATTAAGGTCAACATTCTTAGAACAGCCAACTGAAGTGGTGCTAAGTTCAGAAATTCTTTGGAAAGAAAACCAAACAGCTGACTTTCACCGGAGGAAAAAACATTTCAAGAGTTAGGTGCTAGCACTGGCAATGTGTTTCCAAGCCCCTTCTCTTCAACTAGGTCATAATTTTAAAAGAATAACAAGAAGTCATTTAGAAAAGATCATCACTATGTTTATCTACCTAATTCTTTATTCTTAATTAAGTCCTTCTACTCCATTATAAGACACAGTAAGATTTTTTTCTGAAAGGCTAGGTTGCCCCCTCGGAGAAAGTAAGGCATTTAGAAAAATACAGAAATCTTTCAGTCCATCAGAAATTACTGACACACAAAAGAATATATTCAAGAAAGCCTCTAGAAAGAAAAACTTCCATTAAGGTAAGACTTATCAAATTATTTTTTTCAGGCTCAAGAGGCAAATAGTATCTCTTTGGAGAAGAACTGCTCCTATGAATGATCTCTTATGAACTTCACTCCTAAAATCTACATCTCTCATTTCATCATCCAACACGACAGATATTATGATACTCAGACACACCCACAATGCATTCTCTGTCCAGTTCCCAGAGTGGTCAATTGTATAGTTTTCTTGTTCCAGCATATTTAAAAATTCAACCTCTGAATCTTAAATATGATGCCGTGACTTATAAACACACCAGCATTAAGACATTTTTCCTTCAAAATGTGTACATTTTCTTCAGATCTCTCCAAATAAATTCTCTGATTCACAAAGATACATCTATCTTGAACTTGACTAAAAATAGTGTTGAACTTAATTCCCACTTAAGAGCATAGGGAGTTGAGATACTGAAAAGAACAGTTAGGAAATGGAAACAGATTTACACTTTGTCAAAGAGGCAATTTTTAGCACCTTATCATAGCAACAACATAAACTCATTGTGAATTTAGTTTTGACAGCATTGGGATTATCACTTTTCCATCTGAGATAAACTGTAGCATGTATTCACCATTTGTATCAATGGCTCAAATGTGTTAGCATGACAATAAGCTAAATCACATTTAATTGCATATGATAGTTTACAAAGAGATTCATAATAATTGGATGGTGTTATTCCCTTGTTAAAGATGAGAAAACCATGGTGAAGAAATTCAGCCTTACCCTTAGGTCATGCAAACACCTAGCACAGGCTCTAGTCAAGCTCATGGCTTCTGCTTGGTACTCTTAGGGACTCATATAATGTATATAACACACAAACCCAAAGGAAAATGTATTGTGGGTAGTCTTGGTGAGCTCCTAACCAAAAGTGAAGTGTTTTTTGTTGTTTCCACCTCACTGGAAAACAGATGAGAGTCATAGACTCTAGTGTTTACTGTGTCATTGAATTTTCTGTGAGGGATTCTTTCTCTGGGCCGGGGTCTTTAAGGAGAGGGAATTTCAAAAAATGTCAACAATGATCATTCCAGTCATAGCATTGTGTGATTTTTTTGTTTCTGTTTTGAAAATATGGCCGAATTTCAGTTATCTGGTAAGTTAAATAATAGAGTTAAAAATAAAATTAGAAGTTTCAATCTCTGCCTTCTATTAGAATACAGAATAAGAATTAGATAAAAACATTTAGTTCTATGATACCATAATTTTAGGGGCACAAGGATAGTGGTCACCTTCTAAATAACCTCACATTTCCTAAAATTATTTTTTATATCCTCATATTATATACACAGAGATACTTCCTGAAACATTGTAGCAATTATTTATATCAGTAGTTCTCAACCGGGCATGATTTTGCTTCCAGTGTATATTTAGCAATGTCTGGAGACATTTTTGATTGTCATAGCTGGAAGGTGCTACTAGCATTTAGTGGGTAGTGACTCTGCTAAACATCCTATAATAAACAAGATGTCCCCACACAAACATGCACACACAACAAAGCATCATCCTGCCCTACGTGTCAATAGTTCTGAAGTTGAGAAATTCTATTCAAATTTATAAATAAGTGAACAATGATTCTAATATAAACAATTTTTTTCTAGTATTTTCAGTTTTGGTCCATTGACACAGGTAGGATACATACATTTTTAATGATGAAATCTTCACTTTAGCTTATAATGCTCCCTGAGATTTAAAAAGTCAGAATTTGAGTAAACTGCATCTTTTCGAAAATGAAAGTAGCCAGAAGAGCAGTAAGTAGGAAACCATTCATTCATACCTTCGGGTGAATTAATTCAGTGAGGAATCATGGTAGGGAAAGGCAGACCGAAATGAATGCCATAAAAGGAGGGTTTATGGAGCTGTAAGATAGCGTAAGAATGCTAGCACCAGGGGAGAGGGGATTCAAGAAGGATGATGGTGCCCAGTTTTGCTTACTTTCAAATTTAGTCCATCTATTCCCCACTGAAAGCCACAAAGAGGAGCAGAACTCACATATGTGAGTTTCAATTCTCTTCTTTTTTTCTGGTTCAGCTTCAAGGGGGCTGTGATTTTCAAAATATCCAATGATTGAGGAGAACAAGAGTAAAAGAAATGCTGACAAATTAATAAATCAGCTGACAAATTATTTTATTGGCTTCTTGGGATGAGGAGCCTCAAGGGTTCATAAATTATATCACTATCCTCTCATCTCCGATATGCAGTATGACTCAAAAGCTGAAAAATAAACTCTCGACCTTTCTACACCAGTCGTGATTTAGTTATCCTTTCTTTTTCCTTTTATTTTTCTAACCTGAGTAATCTGCTACCTTTGCACTCTATCTTTGCTGTTGAAGGTGCTGTGTAACACATTCAGACAAAACCCAATGGCAATAGCATCCTGCACGGTTCAAGTTGTAACTGTTTGCATTAATTATCTATTGTTGCCTAATAAATTATGCCAAAATTTAGCACAGGCATACCTTGTTTTTTGTGCTTTGTTTTGTTGTGTTTCACGAATTCTGTGTTTTTTAGAAATTGTAAGGTTTGTGGCAACCCTGTGTCAAGCAAGTCCAGTGGTGCCATTTCTCCAGCCGCGTGTGTTTACTTTGTGTATCTGTGTCACACTTTCTCACAATATTCAGACTTTTTCTTTATTATTATAACTGTCATGGTGATCTGTGATCAGTGGTCTTTGATGTTATTATTGTAATTGTTTTAGGGTGGCACGATCTGTGCCCACATAAGACAGTGAACTCATCGATAAACCTTATGCGTGTTCTGACTGTTCTACTCAGGAGCCATTCACTCATCTCCCTCCCTCTCCTTAGGCCTCTCTATTCTCTGAAGCACAACAATATTGAAATTAGGCCAGCTAATAACCCTGCAGTGGCCTCTAAGTGTTCGAGTAAGAGGAAGGGTTGCATTTCCCTCACTTTAAATTAAAAGCTAGAGATAATTAAGCTTAGTAAGGAAGGCATGTTGAAAGCTGAGATAGGCTGAAAGCTAGGCCTCTTGTACCAAACAGTTAGCCAAGTTGTGAATGGAAAGGAAAAGATCTTGAAGGAAGTTAAAAGTGCTACTCTAGTGAACACATGAATGATAAGAAAGCAAAACAGCCTTATTGCTGATATGGAGAAAGTTATAGTGGTCTGGATACAAGATGAAACCAGCCACATTCTTTTAAGCCAAAGCCTAATCCAGAGCAAAGCCCCAACTCTCTTCAATTCTATGAAGAATATAAGAGGTGAGGAAGCTGCAGAAGAAAATTTTGAAGCTAGCAGACATCGGTTTATGAGGTTTAAGGAAAGAGGACATCTCCATAACATAAAAGTGCAAGGCAAACAGCACGTGTTGATTAAGAAGCTGTAGCAAGTTACCCAGAAAATCTGTATAAAATCATTGATGAAGGTGGCTACACTAAATAACAGATTTTCAATGGAGAAGAAAGAGATGAAATGGTCTCCTATTAAGAAGATGCTGTCTTGTACATTCATGGCTAGACAGGAGAAGTTGACACCTGGGTTTAAAGCTTCAAAGGACAAGCTGATCTCGTGTCAGGGGCTAATGCAGCTGGTGACTTTAAGTTGAAGACAATGCTCATTTACACTTCCAAAAATCCTGGGAGTTAAAGAATTATGCTAAATCTACTCTGCCTGTGCTCTAGAAATGGAACAACAAATAAAGCCTGTATGATAGGACATTTGTTTACAGCATAATTTACTGGATATTTTAAGCCTACAGTTGAGACCTACCGCTCAGAAAAAAAGATTCCTTTCAAAATATTACTGATCATTGACAATGCACACCCAAGAGCTATGATTGGAGATGCGCAAAATTAGTCTTCTTTTCATGTCTGCTAACACAGCATTCATTCTATAGCCCAAGAATCAAGGAGTGATTTTGACTTTCAAGTCTTATTTTTTAAGAAATATATTTTGAAAGGCATAGCTGGCATAGACAATGATTCCTCTGATGGATCTGGGCAAAGTAAATTGAAAACCTTCTGGAAAGGATTTACCACTCTAGATGCCATTAAGAACATTTTGATTTATGGGAGAAGGTCAAAATATCTGCATTAACAGAAGTTTAGAAGAAGTTGATTCCTTTTCTCATGAATGACTTTGAGGGATTCAAGACTCCAGTGGAGGAACTAACTGCAGGTGTGGTAGAAACAGCAAGGGAACTAGAATTGGAGCGTGGCGGCCTGGCTGAACTGCTACCATCTCATGATAAAACTTAAATGGATGAGGAGGTACCTCTTATGGATGAGCAAAAAAGTTTTTTCTTGAGATGGAATCTACTCCTGATGAAGATGCTGTGAACATTGTTGAAATGACGATAAGGGATTCAGAATATCACATTAACTTAGTTGATAAGGTAGCAGCAGGGTTTGAGATGATTGATTCCAATTTTGAAAGAAGTTCTGTTGTGGGTAAAATGCTATCAAACAGCATCACATGCTACAGAGAAAACTTTCATGAAAGGGAGAGTCGATCAATGCAGCAAACTTCATTATTGTCTTATTTTAATAAATTGCTACAGCCACCCTGATCTTCAGCAACCACCACCCTGATGAGTCAGCAGCCATCAACATCAAGGAAAGACCTCCAAGAGCAAAAACATTATGACTCACTGAAGGCTTATGTGGTCCGGCTCATGAATAAAGTGAAAGACTGCCGAAAAGAAAGTCCTTTATAAAAATACTGTGGGTGTGTGGGGTCTGGGGGCAGGGATTGGAGGAAGATTGTAGGAGGGGGAAAAAAAGAAACAGTATTTTTCTTTAACATTTTAAACATTGTATAACATAACTGCCTGAACATCTGACTTCAAAGGAGATAAATTAAACTATAACATTATTCACATTATGAAAATATTCATCACCTTAGGTAGGATCACAAGGACTTGGAAAGTAACAATATGGTAAGTGTTGAATCTTTAGCATTTTTTAGCAATAAAGTATTTTTAATTAAGGTATGTAAATTTTTGTTTTAGATATAATGCTACTGCACACTTAGTAAGATTACAGTAAGGCATAAGTATAACTTTTATATGCACTGGAGGATGAAAAAAAATTTGTGTGACTTGCTTTATTGAGATATTTGCTTTATTGTGGTGGTCTGGAACTGAACCCACAAACATTTATCACCCCACTTAGGTTCTTAAAGTTGGGGATCTGGTAATGACAGCCTACGTGGTTCTGATTTAGGATCTCCAGTCTCTGAAGACCTGATGGAGGTGGAGGATCCATTCTCAACTCATTCACGTGGTGTTGGTCTCCTCTTAGGGCTTTTTAAAATATGGCATGTCCCAGCGTGAGTGATTAGCAAGAGAGAAAAACAGAGACAGCAAAATAGAAGCCACAGTGTCTTTTATAATGTAATATCTGAAATGCCATATCATCTTTCCTGCCATATTTTATTGGTCTCAGAGATCAGCTCTGGTAGAACGCAGGAGCAGACTGTGCAAGGGCGTGACTACCATGAGGCAAGGCTCACTGGACCATGTTGGACACTGACTACCACATTGATGGTGTCTTTAGATTCAACAATCAGCTTGAGTCCATCCAATTGAAGTGTTTACATGTAATCATACACAGATAAGCTCTGCCCTGGGTAACTTAAAAATAATGACAAGTCTTCTTGGGAGAAGAACAAAGTGAGCCTGTGTTCTAAGGAGAACTATGTTGAGTTTATTGTACATATACATAATGATCTTTTAAAAAATATATATATTTTAGGTTTTGCCAGTTTTACTGTCCAGAGATAGCTTTTGTGCTAATCTAGCTAGAATTCTGTCTAGTCTGCCATGAAATATTAACTTTTGGCTTTTTGATGGTGTAATTCAAATAAGAATTAGAATGCATAAGAATTACAAAGGACTAACTTCTAGTCCCTGTTCTCCCATTTCCTAGCTGTACAACCAGAGTTAGGTTCTGATCTTAGATGCTTCATTTATGAAATAGATTTAATAGCACTCATCTGTAATGGTTGTTTTGAGGACTAAATACTATGATGTGAGGCAAAGTATCATAAATACTATGACGTGAGGCACATTGCTGTGCACAAAGTGAGAACATAGTAAATAGTAGTTATGAACTTCAGCTTCCATTTCAGTGTTTTTTAAACTGAACATGCGGACCATTAGTAAATTGGGAAAATTAAAAATGGGTTGAGTCAAGCCTTCTTGTACAAATGAAATAAAATTGAACAGTGTAAAAATATCAGAGGTGGGGACGGAGACTTTGTAGAATTTATCGTGTCATTGGAGTTAATATTGTTTCGTGAAACTTTTGTTCCTTATTAATGTGCACACACACAATTATGCATCTGTGTGTGTGTGTGTGTGTGTGTGTGTGTGTGTGTATGTGTGTTTATGTGTGGTATTTGTTCCTTGTTTTGATTAAAACTATGCCTCTTACTGGGGGGGGGGGTCACAGTCAAAAAAATGAGAAAACCATTACTCTAACCTGACTTAGTTATGTTTTTTTCAGAGGGGAACCAAGCTTATTCTCTTTTACTGATTGCTTCTCTCTGAATGTTTTGGAAATCTTTTAATGTTTCTTTGTTGAAGAGTCTCTTCCTGTTTAGAATCCCACTGAAAGATGAAATCCCAATGCTCATGGAGCCATGACCTTTCCGTGTTACACCATTAGACATGCCCCAGGCGAGGACATGGCTCATTGCTTCATGCCCAGTAGCTTGGTGGCTGCAGATACATTCATGGTGAGAGTTACAGGAAGCTCAGAAATCTCAGTGGACTTACACATTTGGAATTTTTTATATAGCAAGGATCTATTAAATACAAGGACTTTTTCGGTTGTATGATTAAATAAAGAAGTGCTAAGCCCCTGAGATTTATGAAATTCTAAACATCAATCCATCTTAACGAGGCACTGCTTCTCGTGGAGGAGAACACAATTTGAGGCCTTTCACTGTCAAGTTTACTACGTTCCCAGTAGTGAACCACACAAATAAATGGGTTTTTAAAGAATGATTTTATGTCATATTTATCCTGTCTTAATTTTGCATTGATGGTTATCATTAGTAACTTGAAATGTGTTAGCTTCAATTTATCAATTTATCAGAAAAACAAAAAAACCTTAAAGTCTTGCAATAGTGTTACTTTTCAGATCCTTGCGATCCTGTGGAAGGTGATGAATATTTTCATATGTGAATAATTTAAAATCTATCTGCTTCGAAGTCAGATGTTCAGGTAGTTATGTTAACTATAATGTTTCAAATGTTAAAGAAAAAGACTGTTCCTTTTTCTTCCCTCCTACAATGTTCCTCCAATCCCTGCTGCAGACCCCACACACTCACAGTATTTTTATGGAGGACATCTGGGAACTTTCCTCACTGCAGTCTTTCACTTTATTCATTGCTGGCCTAGCAATTAATAGTCTAATCATCATGAAAATCATAATTACGGGTATTTCTGGGTTAAATTCTCAAGGAGGAATTTCCCTCTAAAGATTTGAAACAACTAGCACATGTTGCACATGAGGTTTCTTTATACCCAGTGGCTATAAAGTCTGGAAAAATTAGTCAATATGTAGAATAAATGGCTTTCTAACATAAAATGGAATAAAATAATATTATCTGTTTCCAGACTTTATGGCCATCATATAATACATAGATATCTTGAGATAGTGTTAAAAGGAAAAATATTTATGATTCTCTAAGAATGAAGATTTGTAAAACTCTTTAGCATTAGATTGGCAGTATGTATCAGGGATCTAGAGTATGCTGTAATAAATCATTTGTATTTGTATGGCTACAGTTTATAAAATAGTGTCATTGTAACTTGACAAAACTGCTGTGACATAGATATTATTGTATTTACTTTACAGACAAGGAAACTGAGGCTCAGAATAGTTAAGTGACTTGCTCATAGTCACAACATTAATAAGTGTTAGGCAGCTAGGCCTCTAATAGCAAATTTCTCGTTAATGTTTTTTGTTGTCTCATACCATCTCTCACATCCACACCCGCTGAGGAAGTTTAAATCCTATCCTTTCCATTAAAATTTTTTATTTTATTTTTCAGTGTAGGTATATTCATGATTTTTCTTATGTAATCCTCAATAAATACTATAATACAGGGGCATTACTCTTCCCTTTTTTTAGACACAGAAGCTAAAGCACAGAGAAGAGGGAAAGCAACTGGTTCAAAATTATACGGCTAATCAGTCTCTAGCCTAGAGCGGTCAGAGTCCAAAGCTTACTCTTCTTTCTCATACAGTATTTCTCATGTGCTGCTTCTCATGTAGGTATAAATCAGAGCTTGGTAAAAGAAATAATGCAGTGGTCAATATTAGTTGTTCATTGTCTTCTGTGATAACTATATACACAGTTACATCAGAGAATTCACACTTCTAATAGACTCTCGAACTGCCTCTTCCAACCTAACCACAATCAAGTATGAGTATCTGGCATTTGTGTAGCACCTTACAACTGATTGAGTATTA
Organism: Propithecus coquereli; assembly: GCF_000956105.1. NCBI lineage: Eukaryota > Metazoa > Chordata > Mammalia > Primates > Indriidae > Propithecus > Propithecus coquereli. The sequence goes on from NW_012147841.1 coordinate 5,478,421, forward strand.
ATATTTTGACATACACTATTTCATTATAGCGAACTTCTGAGACAGTTAGGACAGGTATAATTAGCATGATGATTTTACTGATGATAAATATTTGTCTTACAGAAATAACAAACCTTAAAATTCACATGGCTGATAAGTAAAAAAAAACAAATCACTTAGGTCCCTGATGACACATTCTGGGAACTTTCCACAACACCATGCTAAAGATAGCTCTGCGTGTCGCAAGATTCCACCTGCCTGTGGGAGTTCACCAAGACCTTTCCCCCACTTTGGAGGAAGTCAGGTAGACCACAGAGATTCTTGACTTTTAATTATGAGACATCCTTACAACTGGGCTATCGGGCATGGTATCCATTAGTACAATCATAGACAAGCTGGGGAAGAATTCTGGTTCAGCCTTGAGCCTCATTTGTGTGTCTTTTGAGAAATTATCTATATTCTCTGACTCTCCCTTTTTTTACAGGTGAAAAAGTTGTGAGAATTGTGAACAAACAAATGTGTTATTTCTTGATAATGATGGTGGCTTTCCAGCTAACTCACTGGACATTTTTCTATAACACATTTCATGCTGTGGTGTGAGAATCCTTGGCTTTAAGAAGTCAAGAATGCAAAAGGCCTCAGTGAGATCCTAGGATCTATAATATTTGGGCTTCATAGTTTCCTGGAGATAATGATGATGTTACAGTTTTGATATTAAAAATGTTGTGATGAAGCTGTGAATGCTGAGAGCAGACAGCCCTGGGTGGGAGTGCACATCAGGACCGAAAAGAGGCTGATGAAGCCTGCACTGTCTCCAAGATATGAATGTGCTCAGTCACGCTGAGTTAACTGAGAAGACCAACCACCCTATTTCTTCTCTATGAGTATAGGAATAAAAGTCTCATGGATTTCACAAATTTGGGATATATTTTTGACAATCTTGTATGAGATATTTCTATTCTAACAGTTACCACATTATAGTGATGTCTGTTTATATGTTTATCTTTCTGACAAGACGGGACTAGGCAAGAGCTATATCTTTTGCATCTTTATATTTCTATGGCACAAGGCCTGTTAACATAGAGCACATATGAAAGTTACTCAGTAGCTGTTGATTGAACTGCATTTGTTTTATATAAAAAATTATGTAAATGTATATTGCCTATACTCTTTTACATGTGTGTGTGTATCTGTGTGTCTTTGCTGATATTTAATCTACCATTCTGTGCTCTTATACCTACTTGGTAAGACATGACATTTTCAAGGGAAAACAATTACAGTCTATTACATCATGCCATATATATATTCTATGTATATAGAATATGTACATATACATGTATACAGTATAGACTATATACATATATTCATATGTATGAATATCTATATAAGATATATAAATATCTGTATATTTGTAGAATATATAGCCATATGTTCATATAAATATTTATATATACAGAATATATGCATATATTCATATTCTATATGTGTATAATATATACACATATGCATATATTCTAGATATATATAGATCTATACACATATTCTATTGATGTAGATATATAGATCTACAAATATATAAATCTAAATATAGATTTATATCAATCTATCTAGATACAGATTTATATAGATCTATATATATATTCTAATTCAAGATTCCATAAAAATACATATATATTTGTAAAATTTCTGCAAGTATATTGAAATGTAAGTTTGCTTTTAACAACTAAAAAATTTTTTTTTTTTTTTTTTTTTTGAGACAGAGTCTCACTGTGTTGCCCGGGCTAGAGTGCCGTGGCATCATCCTAGCTCACAGCAACCTCAAACTCCTGGGCTCAAGCGGTCCTCCTGCCTCAGCCTCCCGAGTAGCTGGGACTACAGGCATGTGCCACCATGCCTGGCTAATTTTTTCTATATATTTTTAGTTGTCTAATTAATTTCTTTCTATTTTTAGTAGAGATGGGGTCTCGCTCTTGCTCAGGCTGGTTTTGAACTCCTGGGCTCAAACAATCCGCCCGCCTCAGCCTCCCAGAGAGAACTAAAAAATTTTTGAGAAAAAATTATTTCAGTTCAGCAATTTCAGTTTAGTTATAGTTCAGCATGTTTTAATTTAGTAAACAAGAAAACATTATTTCCTAAGGAAAAAAGTCTTGTTTGACTATTATTGATGGGATTTTGTTGGTAAACTTTTAAAAATCCTAATATTAAAGTTCATTCTATGAGAATAAGTTTTCAGTGTGAATATATGAATGTTAGAATGTGTATTTAGTTGACGTTTGTGTTTATTTGAAGGCATGATGGTGTAATGAACAGAAGTAGCATGGTGCTAATCCATATGATGTATGACAATGGTGTCTCTGTTTTGGTGAGTAAACAAAAGACAGTGCTACTGCTTTTCAGCAAGGATAATTAATGCGGCCATAAATAGCATATCACTATGGAGCTGAGGAAAGAATAAGTCAACTTGTCATATAAAATAATTATATTACATATTTATGCTGGGTTTAGGAAGGCCTCAAAGGCCCCACTAAATATTGACCTAATCATTCTTTCAGTATTCCTAAACATGGTAGTCGCGAAGGGGAGAACAAATACATGAAGACATTTTTACAATCAGAAGGTGATAACCAAATGTCAGGTGCCTTCATTTCTCCTCCAACTGGAGGCAACTCAAACGCCTGTAGGATCTGGGCAGCTACCCTTAATAGCTAAAAGGACCAGAAGTTTTATGCCCAAGAGAGGTAGGAGCTGTGGATAACTGGAGATTACATGTTGTGGTTAAAGGCAGGACATGTAATTTGGGCAGGAAAGGCCCCGTATGTCATCTGTGAAGTAACCAAGGACCTGGGGCTGACTGGAGTGGAAAGAGAACGCCGTGGGCATCAGAGAGACTTGAGTTTGAACACTGACTCCAACATTTGGGCTCTGTGACGCTAATCATGTCACTTAACTTCTCAGAACTTCTGCCATCTCATCAGTCTAAGAGAACCATACCTATGTCAAAGGGCTGCTGTGAGGAATAATTAGAGGAAGTATCTAAAGACCTTAGCTCGTTGGCTGACCCCCAAGAATTGCTCAGTAACAATGGCTTTTGATTCTAGGCTTTGCACACAGCCCTTCCCTTTCAGTAAAGACCACCTGAAGGCTGTTTCTGCTCTTTTGTTTTCTTTTGTTTATTTGTTTTCTTTACTACTTAGGAAGCCAAGGAATTGGGAGTGATGGGTAGTGGGCAACACTAGAAGACAAAACCCAACTGAGCCTGTGGGACACATCTACGGAGGCTAGCAGTGTTTTCCAGGATTGCTCTGACCAGGCTACCACTAAACTCTGCCAGATGTTTATAAGTTTCCCACTAAAAATGAATGCATTCTAAGCACATTTCTTTCTTTTTCCAGTTCTTTATTGTTTTTTTCAGAATATAAAATTAAATTCTCCTTTCTTAAAGAAAATGGAAAATACCAAACCATTTCAAGAAGAAAATAAAATTCACCTGTATTCCCATCAGCCAGAGATAGGCACTGTTCACAATTCAGTGTTTCTTTTCATTTTCCAATGCATACAAATGTGTGTCTGTATACACTTACCATAATTAATAACATGCTTAATACATCATTTTGTATACTGCTTCTTATATTGAGTAAAGAGGGCTTTTGTTTTTAAACCATGGAAAGCTGGTACATTTTAGTCACTTAGTACCTTAAAGCCTAGACTATATAGTCTATTCAATGCAAGGCTGCCCAGGAAGTTGGGAGGGCTGTCTTTATAATTGTGGCCATAATTATTTTAAACCTTAATGTAGTGATTTATGTTTGAGAAGAACTATAGAGTCAATTTTTAGTTCTAGTAACATGTTTCCTTTTCTTTCTCAACCCCCTAATTGCTCTCTCTGGGAAATAACTATTTTCCAAGGATAAAAATTATTCATTCGGATTCTTGAGATACATTCTTTAAATGGGGAAAGATTCATTACACAGCTTTTCCTTCAGCTCCTTAGAGAAGAAACCCTGGGGGCTTTGTGAGAGTCTGAGAAACAATTTCTTCCTTCTTTCATCTGAGCTAGAACTCAGGGTAACAGGAATCTGATAGAATTTGTACTCCTCTCCTCAGAGTAAGTTAGATCTTGGATACAAAAATATTTTATTAGTAGTTAGAATTACTAAACCTAACTCAGTCCTGTAATTCATAATACAACTACACCGCTAATATGTCTAAGTCTCAAAAACATAATATAGATTAAAAAATGAGTTGAAGAAACATGCATTAAGGTAATATTTTTGAAAATCTTGAAAATGTACTAGACAGTATGGTATATTATTTTGAGTATATAATCATGCAGTAAAAGCCATATCAACTTCAGAATAAAATTAATGCTGATTGGGAACAGAAGGCACTTTGGTTGTCTATATAATGAATTATTTCTTACTAAAAAAGAAAACATACAAAGCAAATATGTCAAAATGTGACATCTGTTAAATATGCATGGTAGTTTCATGGTATCTACTATCAACATTTCATGAGTATAAAAATATTTCCAGGAATTCAGGATTTAGAAGTTCCAATAAATTAGATCAGCCTTCTTTCAGATAGTGAAAATGTAAAGTTTCAAGTGCTTACAGCTTGTTGGGTGACTAAATTGGGAGGAACACTATCAGGTGATCTACAGCTCCCGGAACTACGATAATGAGTCTTTAAAATTGACTTTTACAAAATTCCTCTGGCAATACTTGTGGTAATGAGAGCAGGTATTTTTTGCAGTTACTCATGCTTAGTTTCGTTCTCTTGTGATGTGTGGTTAATTCTCAGAGAAACTAATTCATTGTAATGGTAATGCGGGCTCTCATCCAGTAGCACTTGAGATGTAACAAGCATCACCAGGGCACCAAAATGGGCTTTGTGAAAGAAGAAACAATGCCCAGTGTCTGTAGTCCTTTGATCAAAGTGAGGAAAAATAGGGATTGTAGTTCATTTATAAGATGTCAGCAATCATTATCCCTTTCTTATGCTTTGAACGCTGATTTCCATCCTAATAATTCTTCAGTACTTGGACCAATGGTAATTTAAATAAGAACTACTCAACAAATATTATTCAGAAAAAATTAGTTGGACCTCACACATAATGCCTTGGAATGTTATACATTGACATTGACAGTTTTATGCCTGTACAAACTTGTTGCACATTCCATTGAGTAATCCCATATTGTAGCAGAAAACACACACACACATACATACACATTTACCATTTATTTTGCCTTCCTTAAGCAAATGAAGGAAAATTAATTAAAAACTCGTGAACTTGAGAGATATTACAGAAGAGAAAGGATAAACAGGAACTTTATTTCAAGAAAGGAAGTAGCATAAATGGAATGGTGATAACAGCCTAAAAAGTTAGACTGTTGAATAAAGAGGTTTCATTGGACTGAGATTCAATTTTAAGTGCTAATAGTTTGCAATTTCATATGACATATCAAAGTAAAATGATGGCCATTTTGTACCTGATAATGGTATTCCTGAGAAATCTATAAATCTCTTAATTATTAAGGCTTTTAAACTTCTGTTACTGAGTATCTCATATCACCTGCTGAATATTTAAATTTCATGACCAGTCCTGTAGTGCTTCATTGAAATATAGAGATTTCTTTTAAAAGATCATCCTCATAAGCTATTTGTTTGGTCTCTATCATTGTCAAGGAGAAAAAAAAATGTAGTTTGCAGAAGATGTTTCTTAGAAGCGTTACCCTACGGCATCTCTTTTACCCCATCAATCCCCCACGACCTACTAGCTGCTGGGGTGGTCTGTAGTTCACATGTGAAAGCTTTCTCTTTTTAAGTGAACCAGAATGTATTTTGTGTAGCACGAAGGGGGTTAAATTGCATTTCAGATAGGCAAGAAACTAAAAAGCATTAAATTAAAGGAAGACATGTTAGCAATTTTCTGTTTGAAACAGTATCTTGTTTAATTTAAAAATGATCACTTTTAAAATAATGCATACCAAGTTGCTTTATGGTTCTTCCATTTTTCTGTCATCTATGTATAAATTCAGAATTTGAGAATAAGATTTCTGGGTTGTTAGGCAGAATACTGGAGCTGTCCATGACACTTTAACAGGCATTATCTATAGTGATTACATTTTACATCAAATACACCTCATTCAAAGAAAAGTGATGCATGGGTTATTTTAAATGGATCTTTAACCAAATAAACCACAACAAAATGAACATAACTACAAAGTATGAATGTAGAACTTGACACATAGAGATTGGGAGTATGGAAATATATGTGTATGAGAGCACAATTGTGCTAATTTATATCTGTGTGTGTATACACACATATACACACAACATACATGTTTATATATGTTATTAAATGGGTAAACTTTATGCTTAGTGTGTTTGAAAATACAGTAAAGTACACAGAAATTATCTGCTTGAGCCTTCTGCATGTATCTCATATTAAAAATCCTATGTCATGCTCTTGCCCTGTGTGTGTGGTGTGACCTAAACAGCATGCCCTTACTTCTGATTAATTTATCTCTTGATTTCCTGAGAAGCACATTCCAGAAGGTGGACAGGAGAGTCACCTTGCCTAAGCAAGCACAGCTCCTTGTGTCCTGCCATACCCTTTCTGGTATCCTTTCTCATCACCCTACCCTCAAGCTTTCTAGGCCATTGTTTTTTATATTATAGGAGACATAAGAAATGTATGCCCTCCCTTCTGTGTTCATTTGGGACTGCCTCTGGGAAGACTTCCTTGATTTCCTCTTTTAGAGGATTCATTCCTTTCTTTATTCTACCCCATCAGGCAGGCAGGATATTTGTGCCTTCATTCCAGAATTTGTAACATGCTTACATTACAAGCAGTCTCAAGGAACAGAATTGAGTTTTACTTCTTTTGCTTTTATGTATGGCACAGTGATTAACACATGGTTAGTTTTTAATGCCTTTCCTGGATTTTATTTGATTAATGTGATTACTTATAGTAGAAGTGATTGGGAAAAGCAAAGTAGAAATACATAGTAAGATAAGAAGGAGTGATAATGGTCCAGTAGGTGAGAATATTTGTCTTCAGACCTATGTACTTTTACATCATTTACACTGAGATCATTGATAATTCATAATATATTTCCTACTTTGAAAAACAAATGTAATTAGGCTAAGCTCACAATTGGAGACTTTCAATATTTTCATACACAAATTCATTTATCCATGATTAATTAGTTTATCTAAATGGTATTGAGGCTCTACTCTGTGCCAGGCAGTGATAGGAAGTGATACCAAGTTGAACCAGACAGTGTTTGTGCTTAAGCAGCTAATGGTATGCTGGCGTGGTGGACAATGCTATTATGAAGAAAAAAGGCACGGATGGTCTAGAAGTATAAAGGAAGGGAATTAAAGAGAGGGAATTCATGAAAGGCTTCCTAGAGGAGGAAAAGCTTGAACTGAGTTTTGAAAAACAGGACCTAGCCCAAGAAAAGGGAAAATGAGGTGGAAAAGAAGCCTTCCAGTTGGGGCAAAGTCATATGCAAAGACATGGGGGAAAAAACCAGAATAGTGTGTGTTTGGCAAAATGTAAATAAGTTTGGTAATTTGGTGTGTCTGAAGTATAGGGTAACATGTAGGGTGAGAGGGGCAGGGTCCCCATTGTCAAGAATCTTCTGTGCTGATTAAGGAGTTGTTGCAGGTAGTGGAAGCCACTGAAAGAATTTAAGCATTGGCATGACAAGGCCAAATCTGTGCTTTAGATAAATCCCTTTGGCTACGCCATGGATGATGGATAGGAGGAAGCAAGTCTGGAGTCAGGAGACCAGTTATGAGGTCATTAACAAAGCCAGAAGAAAAATGATAAGAGTCTGACCTTAGTCAGTGGCTGTGAGGATAAAGTAATGTGGTAGGGAGGGAGGGAAGAGGGGAGTGGAATGGACTTAGCCTTTAAGAGACAGAAGCAACACAATCTGGCGCTCACTGAATGTAGAAAATGAAGAATAGTCAAGGTGATTCCCTATGGCTTGGATGAATGGGCAGGTGATAGTGGTGCCATTCATTGCAATAAAAAAAACATAGGAAAAGGCCAAATTGTGTTGGAGAAAGACAAAGATTATATTTAGGCAGAATGATGCCTGGGGATTAAGAGATTCAGAAATTCGAGCTTTTTATCTTAAAACAGATGTGCCTGCTATAGAGACTTGATCCAGGGCTTATCTATTATATTTCTGGTATCATTGTTTCTTTATTTCCATTAAGGATATGTATGCTATATTTTATAGATATATACATTCATATTTCCATTTTCTATAATACATTAAAATTCAAATCTTATAGACTCCTGTACTTTATAAAGGAAGTTTTAAATCAAGAAATTTGAAAGCCTCATGAGTCATTAGAAATAATCAAATCCAGCCCTTCATTTCATAGATGAAGATCTCAAACCCAAATTGCTTAAGTGACTTGTCCGAGCTCATGGAGTAAATCAATGATGGTACCTGAATTAAAATCCAGATATCCTGACTCCTGGCTGACTGTGCTCTTGATCAATGCCATCTCCCTTTTTTAAAAGGTAAAGGGAAAAATTAAGCAGGCACAAATATTGTTAAGGTTTCATGACTCTGACATTTTCCTTGTGTGAGAAGGTGGGTGTGGAAGAGAGGTGCCAGGCCAGTAAAATGTGTTTTGGCACAGGAGACATCTCGTTTGTTTACAAAGAGAGAATGACTTTCCTGGGTCCTGGCCCAACTCTGGGGCACTGTGAATGACTTTGGCAACTTTCATCAGCCACAAAAATGTGGTCTCACAAGAGTTATGACCAAGAAAAGCGATTGCAGGAGAATTTGTTCATATGGGATTTTCTGGGGTGCCCTTGATATCTTTTCCATGTGCCTCAGTGGGGGTGCTGCTACTGCTTCTTTAGAGGTGATATAACAAAAATCTGCTCCCCGATTAACACCAGTAAGTGGAAGTGTCTCCCTATTAGCAGGAAGAAATGTAGTCAGTCACAGGTAGACTCCATCACAGCATTCACTAACTCATTTGAAACAATCAATCTACACATTTCTATCTCCTACCAGGCTCAACTTTTTGTACCCATAGTATCTGGCACCAGGCTTAGTACACAGTACATATTTATCATACATATGCTAACAGTAAACTGAACTGATGCGGAGTGCAGTAAGTCTGAACTAATAGTAGAGTCTGGTCCTGGTTTTGGCCACCTGTAGGGTGATGCGTAAGCAGAATAAAATCAAGGGGTTACTGAGGGTCAGTGACCGAGGGGCAGCTGGTGGACTTCAGTGCTAGGAAGCAAGAACAGAGTCCAGAAAGGAAAGTCAAGACCCCTAAAACTGATGGAGCATGAATTGGTATTGGGAAAGGGGACATCCAAATCGGGAGCCAAGAGAGGTAAAGCAAGTAGCAGGGACCAGGAAATTGGAGAAGGAATGTGGAGTGGGCTAACAGCATTGACAGCCATTGCTGTCGTCTCAGCCTGACGTGAGTCTGAGTTTCCCACACACTGAGGGGCCACAGCCCGGCATCTGACATTGATTAGCTGTTTCACCTTGCTTTCTATAACCTCTCTGAACCTCAGTCACTACATCTATAAAATGAGATCCTTGGAGCTCGTAATATTTAATGTCTCTTTCAGCTCTCTTATACTAATGGTTTTCTTTTTTCCATAAATCGTAAATGTTCCTCAGATATCAAAATGAGAAATAGGATCCATGTCATGAATATCAGTACAGAAACCATTTTAAATGTTAGCTAAATAGATCTATTGTCTAAAAAGACAAGTGTACTTCTCCATTTGGTAAAAGAAACAGTATATTGGGAGATCTAATAATAGAAATTCCTGCAAATAATATATTTGGCCTCAGCCATCTTTTTTATAAGGCCATAAACCTAGATATAGTTGCATTTTCAATATTGCCACTGATTTATGAAACAGTGATATTAGATAAAACCATCAACGTTTAAGGCATTTTTTGCATTGTTTTACCTTTTTATTGCTTTCCCATATTTACCCTTTTACTTTATTTCATGGTTGTTTTGCCATAACTGAGTAATACCATATGCACCAACATTCAACGAGGGTCCACTTAATCCACAACATATTTTAAGCAAACAATGCCTTTGTCAATTTTTATAGGGTTTAAAATGTTATTTTCTTAAGAATTACGTGGAGAAATTATATTCTTTGTGCCTTAAGATAGGCTCTGGTTTAAGAGTTCCCTTGCAGTGATCTCCTAAAGTGAAATGATAGGGAATGCATTTCACATATAAGACATGTCAGAATCTCACACAGACTTTGGTTCTCATAAACATGAAGTACCAAGAATTTTAAGAGTCCAGTAAGAGAGCTTTTCTAAAACTCTCTCTCTGATAATGGAGAATGATAGCATTAATTCTCTGCTTTAGCCATTGGGCAAAGGACAGGGTAGGCCATTTATGAGTGAGCTACAAATGGTCGATAATCTTAACTTCTTAAAAATATTTTTCTTTGTCTAGTTATAATAATACTACTTCTCATACAGTTGACTGGATATTTGTTTTCTCACCATGTATAACCTTTCCCAGGATTTGACAGCCATCAGTGTGCAAATGTTTAAATTAAAAAAATTTTAAAATGATCTATCATTGAACAAGTTTCCGCTCATCATTTCTGTAGCTTTCATTTTACATATTCGCTGCACGAATATTGTGTTACCAGAATTTGTCTATAACACCGGAGGCAACATGCTTGTGTTTGATGGATGACTTTCCTTTTGGATGGAGCACAACCTGCTGGGTAATCTATCTAGCTTCTTCCAAAGCAATATACCAGCTCTACCATCAACTCATCATGTGATCTTAGACAATTTACTTAAATTCCTTGAGCCTGTTTCCAATCAGTGAAATGAGGAAAGTAATACTTACAGTATCCGGATTGTTGCAAATATTCAATGAACTACATATTTGTAAAACCTGGCACATACCTAGCCTCACTAAAGACTTAGTATGTTATTGTTATTCCTATTCCCATTGTTATATTTAACAATGGTTGGTAAGAAATAGAATGGGCAGAACAAAACAAACTTACGTTACTAAGAAAAAAGGTAGGAACTTATGAGAGAATGTTAAATGATACCCTTGCATTAAAAGTACTGGCAAAGTAAACTTTCCACCTACCTGGCCCTACAATTTCTAATCTCACCTCTAATTAACATGGTCTCCAATATGGTGAAGCCAAGTGAAAGTGATCCCTTTCTACTGATGCATGATTTTTTCAAAGGAATAAGTAAACGCATACTCAAGAGCTGGCTAAAAATGGAATCAATCAATTAATCAATCACTCAGCCACCCAGCCAATCCAATAACCGAGCAGTTCCCACAACTCTGAGGCTAGTGGAGCATCAGAAAATAGAGTTTAAACCTTTCTTTGATGTCTGACTTTTCTTTGAGCTCCACGAAGTCAGCTAAGGCCTCTGTTTCTTAAAACTATAAAATGGAATCAGTTCTCTCCTTGTAGGTTTGGCATAAAGATCAAATCAGAAAATGTATGTGAAATCTCTTTGTAAATATCAAACCACTTTACAAATATAACATTATTTCCTTATTTAAAAATCATCATTAATCATTTGTCATCTGTTTTCAAATCGTATCATACATCCTTTTCCTAGTCTTTTGGACAATACTTTATAAAACTCTGGAGTGGCAGTATAGTCAAATAATTTTATGATTCAGGTTGGGAGACTCCTTTATAACTCATCAGCTCTTGTGGTCAGCAACTTCTAAGCTTGAAATTCACATCTTGGATGTTTATAAAATATTAAACCTTAAGGTAGCCATCATTTTCTGTAAATATATTTTAAAAACTAGTAGGAAATATATGAAGACAATCAAATTTGTTACAACTCTTTCCTGCAGCTCGCTGATATGGCACATCAAGATGGATTTCGCAGTTACACATCTGCAGAGGAATGTTTAGAGATAAGATGAAAGCAGTCCTCCTTATTAATCACACATTGTATGTTTGACTTCTGCCTCTCTCCTCGGCCTTTAAATCAACTACATCTGGTTCTTGCTACTTAAATGTGCCATTACCTTTTGCATTAAAAGGCAGTTATTCCTAGAGAAAGCAGCCCCCTTTGATTAAAAAATAATTAACTAGAGTTATATTCATACTACTCATCATGGCAGCCCAAATGAGAATTTTAGTATAGGTTGGAGACCTACTTCATTTCCACAACAGTGTCAGCAGAACTGAGAGGCACTTTATGGCTGTGATGAATGCTAGCATGAAACAGTTATTTTGCTTTACCAGTGTTAATTTTATGGTATCAAAAAAAACATAATAGTACAGTATCAAGATCTGACACATAGATAGGATTGCAAAGCAGCTGAACCTTGACATAACCACCTATGCCAGAGGTTGTCCTCCTCTGTGAAGACCGGGTACATGGTTGTTACTATACTCAGAGCAAGTCAAGCTCTGGGGACTGACTTCTGCTAACCAGCTGCATAAGAAATTGATGTATAATTATCAAACAGATCCTGTATTGGAGTTCACTGATAGTGAATTGTCCCTCAGAAGGGAAATCTGCATAGGAAACCAAATTTTTTGTTAAGCAATGTGTGTGACATAGCAGAGTAATTCTGATGGTCTAAATCAGTGCTACTCAAGGAAATTGTTGTCATTTTGTAACAAAGTAAGAAGCTTGCACCAGAATGTAAATTATAGCATCACTTTTTTCTTTTAGAAAGTTTGCTCATATACAGACATATATATTAATATATGTCCGCAACCTATACTAAAATTCTCATTTGGGCTGCCATGGTGAATAGCATGAATATAACTCTGGTTAATTATTTTTTACTCCAATGAGGCTGCTTTTTCTATATATCAGGTGAACTGAACAGTGTGCTTCGTGACAGATAATTTACATTCTGGCACAAACTTCTCATCTCATGGCTAACTGATCACAAACAGTTAGCATACCGGCAGTTATTCTATGGACCACACTTTGAGAAATACTGGTTCTTTGCCTGAATTAGAATTACATTGGGAAGCTTTATAAAAGCTTTCCTAGTATGTGCCCTTGAAGATTTCTGGTGTGTTGTACCTCCAACTGCATTTTAAATTCTTTCCATGTAGTTTTGATGAACACTCAAAGTTTAGGGGCTGTTACAACATAAAATAATTAAGTAGTGCTAGGCTGAATAAACTAGAGGTTAAGAATATGGGTTTTGGAGTTGGGGGTTGAATTCTCGCCTGTTCTTGAGCAAGTTGTTTTGGGATTTCTAAGCCTCAATAGTTTCGTCTATAAAACACGTAAAGTTGCTAGGGGGTTTCAGTGCAGTTATATTAATGAAAGGAAAACACTTAGCTCAGTTCCTGCTACATAGTAGGCAATTAATAAATGTCAGCTTTACATGACAGATATTATCTTCACAATGAGACTTACCTGCCGTTTTTTAGGATATGCAAGTTCACGAATATGCATACATACCCTCTTGTCCAAATTCCCTGGACAAGTAAGGAACATGCCGCTTATATTTCCCTGTCTGAGCCTTCTTTTGCTAAACATTTATCAAATGTAATAGTCAAAACATTTTGGTTGTAAATGTTAAAAACCTAAATCAATGTAATTGAAGGCGAAAAAATGTTGGCTGCTCAGGGGGAGATTATTAGATCATGCAACTTACAGCTGAATGTCCAAGGGTGCATCTAGCTAAAAACATGGCTGGATCCACATGCTCAAAAGGTATCCTTCTATCTATATCACCTGGCTCTATCTGATCTATCTATAATATCTATCTAGCTAGCTACCTAGCTATCTTTCTGAGCTGGCTCTGGTTCTGTGGTAGCAAAATGGGCCCAACCTTGTCAGGTATATATGTTACCACCTTACTAACCACAAAGAAAAAAGAAGTTCTTTTATAAACTAGTTTGACAAAATTCCAAAACTGAGGCTTAATAGCCTTACTTTGCAGTGTCTTTCCATTCTCAAATAACTCACACTTGCTAAGTAAGAGCAGAACATTCTGGTTTGCCAGGCTCAAACATGTACCTGTTCCTGAAGCTAAGTTGGGACAACACTACCTGAAGCATTTGTTCTGAAGGGGTAAAAGATAATTTCCCTAAAGAAAGTTAAGGGATGTGATAAGGAAAAGGGAAACACATGATGTAGAATCCAAACTGACAGACGTTTATTACTCTGACCTACTCTCTTTTCCTCTACCCTTCCCTTGTCATTTAAATATATTGATTCAATTGAAATAAAGCCAAGATTTGGCCCGGAGACCTTAAATTTGTTAAGATAATTTTCATATATTTATTCTAATCTATTTTGTATTTGTTTTATAATAAACTTTTATAGGTTGAAATTTCCTCCAACGTCTAATTGGGGAATAAAGAAGGAAGGGGAATATCTTATATTGACCAAGAACAGATTCAGAATTTATTAATAGCATTGTGAGTTTGAGTCTAAACTTTCACTTTTGTTAGATTCATATTTGATAAATAGAAATAAGCAAGGGATGATGTTAGAAAGTGAACTGCCAAAGTCTCACGAAGGGGAATTTACATTTAGACTATATTTATTACATGATAATAATGTTACTATGGATTATTAAATAGTGGCTGTGTTATGGTTCACTACATCAGTGAAAATCACGTAGCTGTTAATGATTTGGAACCCGGCTTGCGAAGCACGACTTGGCAGAGCTATCAAGAGGTTGAAAGTGTTGGTATGAGAGTTAAGGACTTCAGCGCTCAAGTCCAATCTGGCTGTTTCTGTGGTGTGTGGCCTTGGACATGACTTCTCTGGGATGCAGTTTCCCCGCATGTGTAATTGGGTAATGAAATGCAGTCACCACGCAGTGGTGGGGGAGAATTAAGTGCACTGACAGGGAGGTGCAGGCTTCTTCTGTGTTTTTCAAGCAGTGCATATGCGTAGCTTTATTCTCCCAGCTGTCTAACAGGCTCCCATGCAGTAAGTCACTAAATAATTCTTCTTGGCCCCATGGTACCATTTGTTTTACAACTATGGTGTTCTCTGCGATGGTGCCATAAAGGACTAAATGTTACCCAAGGCAAGAAAGGCCAAGACCAATTTATGGGCTGTGCCTATTTTTGAGTTTGCAAAGGAGCACGGAGAATGGTTATAGCTAGCGCTCAGGCTCTGCAGCTCATTTCATACATCGTCATTTATGTGTTAATATTCCTCTTAAAGGCTTTTGTTTTGATCGTCTGCTGTCTTCCTACTCCTCATCCCCCCAATGCAGCATGATTTTTTATTTATCATTACAAAAATTGAAACAGCAGGCTGAATTTTTCTGAGATGAGTGATCAGCATGGTGTAATGGAAAAAGCAGAGCACCAAGATTTAGATTTAAATTATTGTATGAGCTCTGCTGCATTTGTGCTGGGTGACCTTGGGTTCGTCCCTGACCCTCTCTGATTCCGTTGCCTGAGCTATAAAATAAACAGAACAATGACGCTGACTGTGTCTAACTCTCATCTTTGCTGAGAGGGTTAAATGAGATAATGCCAACAACAGAAAGCATAATCCAAGTGCAAATTATCGTTATGATTGTGATTATTGTGTATGTGTATCATTTTATTAGGAGTTTGTTGACAACTAGATTCCTGTGTGCTCTGCTTCCATTTCCCCAGCTCCCAGAGATACAGAGGATCCCTGCCAGATGGCTGATTTGCCAGCTGCATCTTGTTTTGTCATTGTAAATATTACATGCCCCAACTGGGAGGCTTTGCTTATAATGCAATAAGCTTTGTCCTTTATCTCTTGCAGCTCGAGAATTACATTGTGGAAAATATGAAGTCGGAGATGGCCCAGATACAGCAGAATGCGGTTCAGAACCACACGGCCACCATGCTCGAGATAGGAACCAGCCTCCTGTCTCAGACTGCAGAGCAGACCCGAAAACTGACAGATGTTGAGACCCAGGTACACCCCCCGGGGCCAGAGTCGCAAACTCAACCAGGAAGGGTTTTGTGTGTGTGTGTGTGTGTGTGTGTGTGTGTGTGTGTGTGTATGTGTGTGTGTTTTCTTTTAGCTTGCTCCATAAACACAGAGCACATTTCAGCACTCGGATTGGGGAAACATATACACTTTTGTTTATTGGTAATAACAACAATGACTGCTTGACATGCTATGCATGTTTCTTTTGATTTAATGAGGGTTCGTATATTTAGCTTTGTATGTGTTTGCGAAAACAGGGCTGGCAAAGGACCTAATCAGTGTTTAAATTGAAATAAACACTGCAGCTACCAACTGTGATATGATATGTGTCAAACAAAATAACCACTTGGG
Source organism: Propithecus coquereli (assembly GCF_000956105.1). Lineage (NCBI taxonomy): Eukaryota > Metazoa > Chordata > Mammalia > Primates > Indriidae > Propithecus > Propithecus coquereli. The sequence continues at coordinate 5,494,698 of NW_012147841.1, forward strand.
TTAAATTGGTGCCTTTGATGTGCATTTTTGACCTGTCTTGTTTTGTCTCTGGTAATTTTCTAGCTGTAATGGCACCTGCAGAGGGTTTGCGCATTCAGTGGATAGAAAGGAAAAGCCAAATGACTGATCAAGAGAGTGAGAATGAGAGTGTGTGTGTCTCCCTACCAGGGACAATGACATACTTACGTGAGCACAAATCAATAAAAACTAGGGATGCCCTTTGACCATCACTGTCACAAACCCACCATCACAGTTTAGTGCAAATAGCAAATAGCAGTTTGATGACTAGAAGATGATTTCTTGGTCCCCTTTTAGCTATGAAAATGGCCATTCAGTTATCATTCTGAAACTCAGGGGATGACTATCTCAACGTAGTTGATTTCTGGCATCAAAGCTGAAATATGCCAATTCAAAAATTAGGTGCAATTTTATTTCTAATTTATTTCATTTGTGTTAGTGATATCACAGATATGTGGATATTTAAAGAAAAATAACAATGATAATTTATGTGGACAGAGCCTTTTATATAACACAAACAACTTTCCATGTACAAATGGTTTTTATGAAAATCATTTACAGTAGATGGTTCAGAAAGTTTGAATGATTTCTCACATTGATACAGCTAGTGAATAAAATCTAGGACTCAAACTCCAGTCTTATTTCTCTCCCCCTTAATTAGTAATACTAATAATTAACTAAAACTAATAACTAATAAGAACTTAAGTACTGACTGCATTGGAGGAATGCATCACATAGGCTTTGGAAAAGTTTTTTTTTTTTTTGCTGCACGTTATCATCAGATCAACATGGGGGATGGGGAGGGGGAAATTTGTAACTGAAAACTACAAGACTTTAATTGTTCATCATCACACTAAGCAAGTTTCATAATCTATGCATATTGGCTTCTTGTGGTATAAATAATGTGATTGTATTTTTTCTTATTTTTATTAGAACAGAATGCTCATCTTTTCCTACAAAACACTCTCATATATTCAAAAACTGACACAATATATCTTACTTGATGGCACATTTGAAATTTTTATACATCTCTGTTACAATAAATTTTATGACATAAATGGCAGGGTTTTATTTAATTTTTCCATCCTCCAAAACCTTAGCTTGGATTGTTTTTGTTCTCTTTCCACCGAGGAATTGGAGTTGTGGAGAAAAAATGTCCCATTGTTAGCTTGTTAATCTTCACACTGTTAAGATGCATGCTCTATAAGGTTTTAAGAGACAACTTGTTTTGTCTGCATTCGTAAGGCCAGGAGATGTGTACTTTTGGAAAATAGCACAAAAAGTTCAAAGAAAAAAGAATATATGAAGCACCTAAAATTTATCTTTAAAGGCCAATGAAAGTTTATTAGATACAGCGGAAACAATTTTAAGATAGTTAAAACCAAGAAGACATCTAAAAAATCAAAAACTTATCAGAACTAGCAATGAGAGGAAAGTAGAGAAGGAAGACAATGGCTCAAACTGTGTCCTACCTTAATAAGTGAAGCCTGTGTGTTCATCTTCATTTTAATGTCTTCTAATTGTCTATGCTATTTGTAGCTGTGATGCTCCAAACCATTTTCATGCAAACGTATGCCCTCATGGTGCTTATTGAATTATTACAACAGGATGTGTTCTGCTTTGACATAACCATTCATGTGCACTCATGCCCTGATGTAGAACTAACTTTACAAAATGAATCCTGAATTATTCCTTAACCTTGATACACTTTGTGCATTTATAATAAGCATTTATAAACCATTAGATCCTTCTGTGCTGTCCAGGTATGCTCTCCTAATTTTGCTCCTATATTCATCTAACTTGACTTCACTTTGGTAGGTGTAGCTTTTCCTAAAACTGATTTCAGGTCCTCCGTTATGTCAGGAACTCATGACAATGGCTTTGCAATACATTTTAGTGTCCTAGCTTTCACAGAATGATCTTATAAAGATAAGTAACGTATTGCTTTCTAGTTCTCAGCTGACTGTCTAGATTTGCAACTTAAAAAACGGTGATAGAGCCACAGTTTTACTGCAACAGCATTTAAAGATACTCTTGTGCTCCATAAACGTCATGATCGGAAAAGAGACCTATAATGAGCACATCTAAATAACCTTGCTGGCCATGGTGAGAATCAGGAAACAACACCATGCCCTTTCCTTCCTCCTTAGCCTGCCTTACAGTGCTTTCCTCACTCTGTTATCAGTTTGTGCCAATATCTCTTTGCCTTCAACATACATCCTTTTTCCAAGTGTGCAATATAAAGGGGTTAGTTTCAGGGATTATTCAGGTCCCTTCCTATAATGTAATTCTATTTCTCACTTTTTTCCTCAAGCAAATTTGGTTTTGGAGGAACTAATAGACAAATTGCATTAAAATTCACCTGTAGTAATCTGTGCTTAGCTCAGTTCTAAGCAATTTTACATACATTAGCTATTTAATAATAATAATAGATCCTATGTAGTAGATAATATTACCATCCCTTGTTTAAAGATGAGGAAACTGAAATATAGAGAGGTGAAACAACTCTTCCCAGATGAAAGAACTAGTGAGAATTTGAACTCAGTCCAGCATCAAAGTCTACATGTTTTACCAGCCCTCTGTCTATGCTGCCTGTCTCTGTATACCCCTGCGTTCTCTAGTTTGCAGAATAGTAAGTGGGTCCAAGAAGAGGGTAAGACAGAATCAGATAAAGCAAAAGGTAGTGGGGATCTAATAGGGGCCACCGAATGCTTTCTACAAATGGTGAAGATGCTGCTGCTGCTCTGCTAATGACAGTAATGATGCCACTTATTATTGCCCTTCTACCATGTGCCAGTCACATTTTCTCATGGAATTGTAGGATCCAGTACCGTCCTTGCCACTTGCTGGCTATGTTCATTATGGAAAAGTTCCTTATACGCTGAGTGTAACTAAGTTTCTTCCAATTTTCAGTGCTTTACATGGGAACTTTAGTGTTAGAAATGAAATTTAATCAAATATAAAAAGATATTTTGAGTACTTCCTTGATGCAAGATGTTTTAATAGCTACTATATAGAATACAACAAAAAATAAAGCAAGTCTTATTTTCAGTGAGTTTAACTGAGCAGGCATTTCCCCTAGTAAATTTCCTGCATGTCTAATCCCATTTTATCATATGCTTCTCAGAGGTCACAAACGATCGCACCTATTGTTTGGACCTCAATAGCCCAGTTAGAAATATAAGACAATTCAGGAACAGTTTGTTCAATGAACAGGAATCTCTAGGCAGAAACAGGTTTCTTCTCACATCTGCTCTCAAAGGAAAACTCTCAAAGTTGAGTGACTGTATCTCTAACTTGTTGAGGGAATAGTTGAATATTCAACATTTAGCCTTGGTTTAACAGAAATGGCAGTGAAACAGACTCTCTACTGGGGAATTCATGGAAAATACTCTGATAATTAATTTCCTTACAACGTTTAGAAAAATGTTTGATAAAAGCAAAAAGTGCTTGCTGAGCCCACTAGCAGAGGGCTCAGCAAACTGTGGTCCATAGGTCAAATTTGACTAGCCATTTCTTTTTGTAAATAAAGTTTTATTGACCACAACCACACTCATTCATTTATATGTTGTCTATGGCTGCTTTCTCACTACAATGGCAGAGTTGAGTGGTTACACCAGAGACCATTATAGCCCACCACACCTAAGATATACCATCTGACGCATAGGAAAATCTGACCAACTTCTGCACTAGAATGTAAACTCCTAAGGAGCAGGATTTTATCTGTCTTGTTCTTGTTCACTGCTCTATTAGGATTTAGAACGGGACTTGGTACATAGTAGGCTCTCAATAAATATTTTTGAGTGAAATGATTAAATTAACTAACCTTAGTCCCTTAATTTCTGTAGATTTCAACCCAATACCACTACACCCAAGGGCAATAACCTGAGGTTTGTATGCTGCTAGTAATATATACCCACAAATAGCTGATGCGTCAGAATGTGACTTTAGGCAGAAGCAGTCTAGTGCAAAGATGTTCTGACCCAACTGGGAACACTGAGTAAATATATTTTTCTCTATGTTCTGAGACGCATAAGACATTTGGATACCTTCCACACTCATAGTGCTAATTTAGTATATGTGGTAAGAAGTCTGATGCCATCACTTGCAACAAACAGAAGACCTCATGGTGACATGAAAGAAAACATTTTGGTAGCAGTTCTAGACTGAGAGGTTTACTTTTTTGGCTAGAGGGAAGCTGCTTGTTTATAGTTACATGGTAAGCCTATAGGAGAGAATTCAGACGCTGGAGATAGACTACCTGGGTTCCATTCTGTTTGCACTGAGAATTCACTATGTTGGTAGCTAATTTCTACATCTGTAATATAAGTACTATCTCTACCAAACTCCATAAACAAATGAGGTTATTATTAT
>NW_012147841.1:5499499-5505573 GCF_000956105.1 Propithecus coquereli
TATTATATCATAACTAAGATAAACATTCATTCCCTGAGATTATCTAATTTCCACATTTATATTTTCTCAACTGTTTCACCAAAAATTTTAAGAAGTTTTGTTTTTCAAGGTTTAATAGTCCCTTTTAATTTGGAGTAGTCTTCCACTTTTTTTCCTTGAGATTGACATTTTAAAGAAACTGGGTAAATTATTTCATAAATTGTCTCATATTCTGAATTTGTCTGAATATTTGTTTATTTTGCCCTTCAATTTACTCTTCCATCTCCTGCAATTTCTTTAACTGGAAGTTAAGTTTAACAGCTTGTTTGTGTTGAGTTGAACATTGTGGTAAGGTGCTTTGTAGAATTACTGGTCCCTTCCTATTGCATCTCATCAAAAGGCACACAAGCCAGACTGCCACACCCTCAGTCATGCTGTTTGCTAACTTGATTAGGGTTATAGCCTCCATATCACTGCATCTCAATGGTTCACTTTTCCCTTGGAAATTAAAAGATAACCTGTAGAGTAATACTTCATTACATTGCCCATCATTGACCAAATAAATTACTTTATTGATTTTGCAAAATGGTGATTTTTTAAAACTCTCCCGTTCCTTCTGCATGTGTCAGCCTTCATTCTTCTGTAAAAATCTAATTGCCAGGACATTATAATTTATGTTACTTTTTTTGTTTGGAAAAAAATATTAAACCAAAAGGAAACAAGTCTACCAACAGGGCTCATTTCAAAGTTAATGTGCTATTGAAAGAGATTTTCTTTCATAGTCCTTGTATTTCACCTCAATCTCTATCTTTCTTTTAGCATTAATATTAATTTAAACATGATCAGAAGCACTCTTAAAAGTATTAAAGGGGAGCTGTCTGAAATTTTCTAGCTCACTTTCTCTGGGAAACTAGTAATTTTTATTTTTAAATGTTTATTTTTTAAAGACAGAACTAAAGTTTTATAGACCATAAATCCTCAATTTTAGGTTTTATGACTTTCTTACTCTGTGGCATATTTTGGAAAATTAAATCTTTGAAATTGTTCTTTGAGGGGCTTGTACCATGTACTCTTCACTCTTTTTCTTTCTTCCTTTTCTCTTTTCTTTCTTTCTTTCTTTTTTTCCAAAGATGTGCTTGTGGGATGTGTTTAGGCTAAGAAGGAAATGTCTCTTGTCATTTTAATGGAACACTTCTATTATTGCCAAACAGCAAGTTCCATAGACACATGGCAAAAAAGTGGTCAATTTATCATCGTTTGCTGTGCAATTCTCTTGGTTGCTCACTTTTGAACTTCAGGCCTATTTTAATACACGAGTGGAGACAGTTGAAATAAAGCAGCAATGAGGTCAAAGTGATGGGGAAAGAACAAAAGGAATTGGCATTTGTGCTCAAAACTGGCCCAAGATGACTGACATTTAGCCTGGACTTCTGAGATTAGGCCCCCTCCTTCTCCCATGCTCGGATGCTGATTGGATTTGAACTGTTACTTGCTCGGCATGTGGGCCCTGTTACCCTCTCTGTGACCATTACCCAACTTTGTAAAACTTACTGTTTATTCTCCAGCATATCATCCAACACATAGCTATTTGCACCACAGTGTCTGGACCTGTGCTGGGGTCTGTAGGTTTCAGGGCTCCAAACAGAGTGGTTCTACCTCTGTGCTGCTGACATCCTGGTAGTGACAGAAAGATAGCAAAGGAGTGAAGGATGGCAGTTTTCCATAGTGATGATTCTATAAAGAAAATAGAATAAAGACAACCTGATGAAGAGTGAGGAGGGAGTTATTTTACAGGATGTGGCCAGAAAGGGACTCTCTGAGCAGTACTTGGGTGATGAGAAGTTGTCAGCCACGCGTCTGAGAAGGGGATGCCATTCCATGCAGAGGAAACTGCAAGTGCAAAGGTTCTAGCTGAAAATGAATTTGGCATGTTGAGGTGGCAGAAAGGAGGCTACATGATTGGAGCGTAACAAACAAGGAGAAGAGTAGCAGGAAATGAGATCTGAGAAGATCCGCGAAGGGATCTGATGCTGGGGGCCCTTGTTGGCCAGGCTAAAGACTTCGAAATTCATTCTAATTGCAAAGGGCATCCATTAGTATATTTAACATAAGAGGTGGCATGATCTGTTTTATGTTTTTAAGAAACATATGACAAATGGACTAGAGGTAGGGCAAAGTAGAAGCAGGAAGACAAATGAGAAGCTGCAGTGGTCTCCAGACTTAGATATGGGCAGCTTCATTTTCGATTTTGAATGGCTCCATTCTGTTCTCAGGGAACATGGAAAAGAAAACTTGCTGTCCTTTGTATTGATAAAATAAAAAGTTTGGTATTTGAGAGTGTCAGGAAATGTGATCAGAAAGCATGGTGAATATGGGAGAAAATGAGTTTTTATTAATTGCCTAATATACTTGATTCAGTGAGACAATGTATCTTTCATTCATAAACAAATATTGTCTTCTCTGTGCCAACCACTGTTCTAGCCGTCACCAAAACATACAAGTGTTTTATTTCCTATGTCATTATTTTTTAAATTGTCACTCAATAAAGAAATAAAAGTCTTATGTGGACAAAAATACGTTTAATAGTTGAAAGTTATATCTTATGTATCCCTAATGTTTACATTCTCTATCATTTTTTCTTTGAGCTGTTCCTACTCTATCTTCAAATCCTGTTTTTCCTGAAGTGAAGTGATGCAGATTTGGACAATATTTTTTAAAAATATAATATACTCCAAAAACATAAGATAAGATTAGTAGTAGTAAGTTTAGACTGGCTTTCAAATCCATTCTAATGACAGCTATTTAAATAAATCGTAGCAGCTTAAATTTTTTGAAAGTACAATTGTACCATCTCACCATTCTCTGCCCCCTCCTCCCTTCCCCCCCCACTCCACTCCTTATAGGGGGAGGATTAAAGGGTAAGGCAAGAGAGACCAAGTCAGGCCAAATCATACATGTGCAGGGGCAGACCCTGTCTTTGTTTAAACATGATATTCTGTTCAATGTGGATCTTTTTGCATTAATTTTGATCACTTTAAATGTTGCATTAAAATATTACTTATCTTGATTTCTGAATTTTTTGGCTCCCCTTTAAATTCTACATCCGAGGCAGTCACCTTTCTTACCTCAACCTAGTTCCTGCCCTGTCCCCTGAAATATATATCCCCTCCCCTGCCACCTCCTGTAACCTGAGCCCAGCCCTATATCAGTATATTTTGAAAAGACTTTCTTTGTGCATCTGATACAATGCTAGGCTTAGACATGCTACAGAAAAGGAGGAAAGCTCTAATGGTGTCATTTTTTTAGAGGAAGACCCTTTATTTTGGTATTGATTCTGCAGAAATTTTCCCAGGTCCCTTTCAATAAGCAGTTCTAAAAAAGGTGTGGCAGTCATAAAAGTTTTCAAATAATGTAGGGAGCTTTTAAAACTAATTTACCTTCTTCCTTGCCCTTCATATCTCCCTTAAGGAGGAAAGGGAGGGGAGGGACAAGATAGACAGGGACAAGACATTGACACCCATTTGAAGACATCTCTAGAACTGGAGTGTGGGATCTTTGCCTGGAGAATGGTAGGTTGGGTGTGCAGCTCACAGACTCCTGTCATATTAAGGCCCAACTAGCTACATGAGTCTTTGTGATTCAAGGTGAGTTGAGCGTTTACAGTTTCTATGAGGACCCAGCATAGTGGAGTTGAAAGGATGACGACACTCTATCTCTTGTGTAATCTGGGTTCCTGGTCACTTTATCTCCTCAGATTAAGACCCAGAATGGTTTGACTCTCCCTCATTTTAGTTTTCTGTGTAGAGCAATAGAATCAGAGTCAAACTACCTGGGTAGTTTGAAACCCAGATCTTCACTTGGTTCCTTTGTAAATTGGGGTTCTCTCTGAACCTCAGTTTCCTCATTTGTAAAGTGATAATAACAATTCCTCCTTCAACAAGTGGTCATGTCTAGTAAATGCTATGACATCTGGAAGGGCTGGCATGACCTAACACGACAGATGTTCAATAGATGTGTGATAATGAATTTGTTAAACTATGTCAAGAGTTGTTTGCACATTTCTACCTGTTTTTATAACGTGATGGATCAAGGCAGGTGTATTTTACATGCCTATTAGTTATTCATACTTGTCCACAATGTCTAAGACCTTGTACTAATACCTTGTATTTGCAGATATTGGAGATAAAATATATGGAGCAACTAGCACAGTAGAATATCCTAGAGTTTCAGGACACAAAAATTGAAATCACGATGTTCTTATTCAACTGCAACCTCAGTGTCAAATCAATATAATGTGTAAGAGGCATGTAAAGCATTAGTAGAGTGTAGACCATTTGATTAATTATTCTTGAAGGAATATTTTTTAAAAAGAAAACAAAATGAAACAAAAGCCCCGAATAATTGTTTTCTACTCTTTGTGATTAAATTTTTAGATGTTTTTATCTTTTGTCTTCAGGTACTAAATCAAACTTCTCGACTTGAAATACAGCTGCTGGAGAATTCATTATCAACATATAAACTAGAGAAGCAACTTCTTCAACAAACAAATGAAATTCTAAAGATTCATGAGAAAAACAGGTGAGTATTGTTTTATTCCAAAAATATTTACTTACTTATGTCCTCTACCTCTCTGCCAACTCTTACAAAAATGAGGTTGAGGTGGTTTACAAAAAAATAAATATAGAGCTAAATTAACTAATATAAAATGATAGGAGGGCTTATGGTGAATACAGTATGTCAACAATAAGATTAGTACTGTTGCTTACACTCTTGAAACACTTGCTTTTTATAACTTTTAACACTAATTTCTCTAATGTTTAATTGTTCAAATCCTACCATATCCACAAAAATTATTTAATTCTATAACTAAGTTCAATGACACAAAATATTTGCAATTTTTGGCAAAATCAAAATATATAACTATAGAGAAAAGAATTAAACCTATTGAATTATTACTCAAACCCCTACTCTTAAGCTTTTACAAAGTTACAAAGTTTTGGAATTCAGATGTTTTGCACTAGAAAGATGAAAAATTTATATTTTTTCCAGAAAATTATTTACATGTTAGGCTGATCAAGAGTTTTGTTTGTTTTATTTTTCATTTAAAACCATTTACTCTAGACATAATAAATCTCTTCGGTCAGCTTTACAGATGTCACAATATGATTATGCTTTACAAAATATGAATCATCTCAGACAAGTGAAATGGGACTTAGAGAACTTGAGTGCCGGGACAGTGAAAGACTTTATTTTAAAGTAATTAACATTGATGATGGAAAGTTCAAAACACTGACTTCTGTAGGTCAAGTATCTTGTATTTAATTGCATTTTCTTCTGAGTATTTGGTGAACTTGAAGAAGTTACAATTCTTGCATATTATATTGGGTTAAAGACCAGTGTATTGAAAGAAACTAATTAAATGCCATTGAGTTAGTGGAACTAGAGTTTCTTTCATATTCCAAACCAGGAAGGCACCTAAGAGGACTACAAGTTCTCCTCTTACTTTATAGATGAGGAAACAGAGACTCAGTGGATGCGGTGACCTGTCCAAGGTCACACAGCTTGTTGATGGCAGAGCCGAGAATGTAATCCAGGTTTCTTTGCCACTAGTCTTCCTTTTCCCATTATAACACATGGTCCCTTCAGACTATCTACAAGGATTTCTCAGCTTTATGCTGAAAGTAGACCCTAATGCCAACAATTACAATTCAATTTCTGCATGAAGAAGATAAACCCGTTGGTTTGGAATCTGGAAGGGGTCACTTATGCTCTATAGCTTGTATTTCTAAGTTTTACATTTATTTATCTTTGTACCCCGTCATGGGGTAAACTGTGTAACTATAAATAAACTCGACAGGACTTGACTCTGAGCTGGCTGCATGATGAAATGTTTTAGAATTGAAAAATACCATTTATCCCACTGCAGTTTCACATTAATCAGACATACGTGTATACAACAGGTATACTTTACTTCAGTTATCCATTGATTTCAGGTCATGCCCCATGCTCTAATTTTGTCAGTAAAAATGAATCCCATTTACAGTAATATATTTCAAGGTGCTATGTATAAAAACTTTCTCCAGGAACCATGAAGA
>NW_012147841.1:5508418-5511655 GCF_000956105.1 Propithecus coquereli
AAATTACACAACCAAGAACCCAAGGAAATGGGAAACCTTAATATTTACCTTGCTCATAAAGGGATTGGTATGAACACAAGTGGGACATGAAATTGTAAAGTTTTATTAGTTTCCTCAGTACATTTCCTACTGCTTCTGTTCAAAACAGTGGAAAAGAGTTATACAAGGAATGACGTCATAATGCAATCTCCTTCAGATGAACCAAATATGAGACTGAATCTGTTAGTCTGAAAGTTTGGTCCACTGGCCAGGTTACAGGGCACCTGCTCATCTCTGACTTAACCCCAGCTTTTTTCAAGGTGGTAGTACAGCCAGGCAAAAGAATATCCCAGAAGAAATCTTTCTGCCTCACTAGGCAGAAAGGGAAGGGATATCACCACCCCATGCATGCAAAGATGGAGCACATGGGCTTTCTTGACAATTGTGTTAAATGTGCAGAGTGAAGATTAGGGAAATCTTCAATAAGGCCCTTCAGAGAGAAATGCAACTAAACATGTGATGGTCATTCCGACATGATTTGGGCAATGCTAGCTGCTGCCTAGCTATCTACTATGAGGTGAACATCTGTGCCAGGTGCTTTACATCTACTACTGCTAATCCTCCAACCAAACCTTCCAAGTATGTATTATTTCCATTTTACTCATAAGAAAAACTGAAGCTCACAGAGGTCAAGTAACTTGTTCATGACCAAACAGCAAAATTAAGGTTCAAGTCCATGATGATTCTCTGCCTTAATTATTATAAAAATTATTTTTCCAACATGATGCAGCCTCAAGTATAATCGATGTGATTGTCAAGGTATTCTCTTAACACAATCAAATGTAAATTGGAAGAAAGGGGTAGACTAGTTGTTTTTGGCTTATTACTATATGGGTAATTATATATTTCTTCTAATATTGGAGTAGTAGGTATAAACTATTTTACCTTGGAAATTCACTGATCTTATTTGACAAGCTTCATCTATCTCCTAGTTGGAATTATGAGAAGTTTTAAGTTAATTAATTTTAAGTGATCGAAGCATGTGTAATTTCAAGGTACCAAATTATGCCTTACAAACAAAGTACTGTAATGGCATAATAGGTATTGATGTTTTAATACTTAATGTACCTGAATAAATAAAAAGTTAAATCACAGTCTTTTTAATTAAATCTATTCTCCATTTGGTAAGTTTATTACAAATTGCTAAAGTAGCACCTTGCTAACTTCTAGCATTAGATAGGCTGAATTATATTAGTTGTGTATATCAGGGATCAGAATAAAGTACCTTTTTGAATAATACTATTCTATTCTATTACCTGTAGGTAGAACACCTAGAGATTCTGATGTTAAGTAGAACATTGTCTTTTTTTCCCCTTTCAATTTTTAAATAATGAATTTAATGGCATATAGCATTTTTTTCTTTTAAAGTACAATAACCTTAGGATCTTAGAGTGAAATAGAATCCTGATCAAATTGGAAATATAAAGGTCATATTTTAATTTTTTCCCCTTTCAATTTTTAAATAATGAATTTAATGGCATATAGCATTTTTTTCTTTTAAAGTACAATGACCTTAGGATCTTAGAGTGAAATAGAATCCTGATCAAATTGGAAATATAAAGGTCATATTTTAATTTTTCCCTTTCCCTAATTCCCAACAACTCACCAGTCACTGTGGATGTCATCAATTCCATCTTCTAAATATTCTTCCAACCCATCCTGTCCTTCTGTTCACACTAATTATGTCTTAGGTCAAACGCCCTTGTCTAGGCCATTGCAAAGATCTCTGTGCCTTAAGCCTTGTGCCACTCAGACCTATTACCCAGAGCTCTGCCAGTCTTCTTTCAGAAATGCAACTCAGACTGTTTTTCTCTTTTAATTTTCTATCAACCCCCCAATGAGTCTCTAAAACTTATTGAAGAAAATTTAAGTTCTTTAGCACAGTCCATGATCATTATAGTTCTAATTGTGCAGTCTTACTTCTTCTAGTCTTCTTATTTTTTGGAAGATACAGCCTAATAGCTAAGAGCATGAGCGTGGAGGCCAGACTGCCTGGGTTTCATTTTCCCTTGATCCCTGATATAATCCGCTCTGTCACATATTATTTGTGTGGCTTTGGGCAAGTTATATAAACTCTCTGTGCTTTGGTTTCCTAATTTGCAACACAGGGATGATGATAATACTACTATATGGAGGTGATGTGAAAACTAATTGAGTTAATGCCTACAAAGCACTGAAAATAGTACCTGGCGTGCATAGTAATGTTTAATCATGTTAGTTGTTGGTTTCACACTGTTATTTCAGACACGTTTGATGTTTGCCTTGTCTTATATACCTGACATTCTTTATTCAACTCACAAATTTCTGTTCATTTTTGAAAATTCATTGTCTATGTCAGCTGCTCAAAGAGCCCTTCTCTGACTCTACTAGATAGATTTGCTCATTACAAGTTATGTGATAGCACTGTACCTGTTTTTCCCCATTATTTCATGTATCTCATCACATTATAATATATATGTGCTTGTGTGTTTATCTATATTTATACTATCAGGTTGTGACATTCTGGATCACAGGGACTATGTTTTATTTATCATTGTCTTCTTGCTCCTGGGTACAATTCTCTACACTTAGTACATTTAGTATTAAATGCTTTTTGGATGTTGAGTAAGTAATTAACTGGCAAATGTCTCAGGAGCTGCAACCCAGCAAGTGCCATTTATACACACATACACATACAACTAGCAAAAGTACTTTTAGTGGAAAACACAAATTACATAGTTTATGTTAAATAGCGTAAGTCCATGAATTGCCCCTAACATAAATGAAACAGAAATAGTGTTGACACCACTATTCTTCATTCCCAAAAACCCATTGCTCAAGGTTAATAATCCATACTCCGAAGTTCACTAATTCAGCCCAACTTTTTAATTTCTACTCTAGATCCATGGCTGTTTACCACATTTCTCTGAAAAATGTTTAAAAAGTAAGACAAACTTGATGTAGACATTAAATTATATACATGTGTGTACAATTGCATGTCCAAGCTGCCCTAACTCCATACTCCTACACCTTCACACCCTGCTTGTAGAGTATCATCATTAACAGATTAACAGTTCACTGCCTACTCTTCCAGGCTTTGTCTATAAATATGATAACATATACATATGCATTGAAAGTGTGTATACCTGTGTGTGTTTACACAGACACATGCCCGTACATAATTGTAAACATGTACAAGTATGTATTTATATGATGTAT
>NW_012147841.1:5511705-5513424 GCF_000956105.1 Propithecus coquereli
TGTAATAGAAATAAAGTTAAGGGCATATGGCTTTTTTCTTCTCATTTTTGACATTTCTTCACAAATGCCACTACCTCAGAAAAACCTTTTCTAACCATCTTATTTAAACGAATTCCTCTTTTGCCTTACAGTTCCTCTCTATCCCTTCACTGGATTCTATTCTCATAGGAATTATCACTGATGTTACATCATAATTCTTTATTTACCGCTTTATATATTTGCCTACTTATTATCTGTCTCATTGGCAAAATATTTAATGCTATAAAAGCAGGAAATTACTCTATCTATTCATTGCCAGATTTGAATGTCAGGAACTATACTGGTAAATGATCCATCCTTAATAAATATTTTTGGATGACTAGAAGATGAAATAATGTACTCCAAGAAACTTACCATCTTACTTTATTTTTCTACTCTTCTCCTTCAAAGTTGTTCTCTTCATTCTATCAGTGGACCTGAGTCAGGGTACAAGCTCTCAAAAGAGCTTCGCTCTGAATCAAGTAGAAGGGGCTTCTCTGTGTGCTGCAGCCTCTCAAGGGAATCCGACTCCTGATCTCATGCACATACATGTCTTCATGCAATAAAAAATTCATCAATTTTTCACTTTAATAAATTCTAGTTTCTACAGGAAACTCAGGTTTTCCTTGCGTATAGAAATCACACCATTTACTGATAGTGTTAATTTTTCAGGATTATAGCAATTCCTTATTCTAGTAACATAGGTATCTCACAATGAATTTAGGGATTTAGGATTTAATTTGAAATTCATTTCTGTGCTCATGCTGACACAAACTTACATGCATCTTATACTCCTACCCCCCACCTATTTAATTTTTGACCCTTGATTCCTCAAGTATGGCATTATCTCCCATGTGGTTCCGGGGATATTTTTCTATCAATTTCTGTACCTCCTGGCGTTGCTATATTTCTACAGTTATCTGTCTGTCTCCTTGGTGAAGGGCTCAGTGTGTGTAATGGAGTGTTGGTTGAACACCTATTCTTAAACCAGGTATATTCTATTACAAACCATTTTTTAAAAAAAGGTGGGGTTTTTAATACAAACCAAAAATACCCATTTGTGATGCATAGTATACTTTCTATTCTGTTAATTATTATTATTTTCATGTGCAGTGGAATTAGAGGAACTCAGCCAAGAACTTTGTAGAGCCACAAAGAAATGTGCTCCCCCCATTCAAGTGTATAGAAGGTCAATGTCAAGCATGAAGCTGTTTATATTTTTTAAAAACAGTTTATTGATAATTCCTACCTATTCCTTATATGAATTTTAATCTTCCAAATGCAACAAGAAGATAGTTCTACATTGAGGCATCTCTGAAATGTAGTAACAACATGCCTTTAGTTGACTAGGTCTGGTTTGGATCAGCCAATACACTTTGCAAAGGGGATTATCTAAATTAAGCTTTGCTTCCTCCCCAAGGAATGTCAGGGATTGCGTCTGGGTGTGTGACTTACCAACTTTGAGTATGTTGGGGCCTCAGCTGCCAAGTCAGTGAGCTGGCCGTTAGGAAGGTCCACCACCTCTTTGGCAGAACAAGGAGGAATATTTTATGGTTAGGATTATACTACACAAACATACTGAGAGGTCCTGCTGATTTATATCCTGACAAATTAAATGCATCACTTGTAGGATTGAAAATGGATTTTTGGCCTCATTAGATTCATTTCTTTATCCCCTAAATGGCCAAAAGCACAAGCAGA
>NW_012147841.1:5517169-5520617 GCF_000956105.1 Propithecus coquereli
CTTTCTAATTTCCCAAAACCTTGGTAGCTATCTTATTAATCTTGGCTGCTTGACAGGGTAAGTTGTGCATATTTTTGTATTTCTTGACCATTTGCATTTCTTTTTCTGTGACTAGCCTTTTCACACATGTTTCTCATTTTTTTTGTTTTTTTTCATGTTATGAAAACATCTTTATTGAATGTAATCCATCAGTTGAATAATTAGGGAAGAATTTTAAATAATTATTAATACATCACCCTTCTGCAAATAAGTGATCCATTTAGCAAAGGATTATCTGAGCGCCAGTCAATGACAGGTGTAAAGAACTGTGATGAGTAAAGGTGAATTAGACAGAAGTCCTGCCTTTAAGGTCTGCAATCTAAAGGATCTTAAGGGATACTGGAGATTATGGCTTTTGTCTCTATTAAGTTGTCATATTATTCAAATCTGTGCTTTATTTGAAACTGAATTCTCAGTCTGAAAAGATTGTTCTTTTATAGCACTCTTCTAATGGGGAAATAAAATCTGCTTATGATGTGTTTTCTAGGAATCCATTACGACAAAATATAGAGACTGCCTTTAGAACCCCAGAGCCAGAGCATCTCAGTAAGAAGGAAAATTTTAGATGAAAGAGAAAAAAATGAACAAACAATTATTTTTCCTTTAGATTCTTTTTCTTTGTTTCATTAATTAATATGAGTTCTTTAATGGATATTAAAACTCTTTCATATGTTATGAATGTTTTCTCTAGTTTGTTATTTATTGTTCAACATTTTTAATAGAAGTATTATATTTTTATGGCATGAAATATATCAATATTTTTTCTTCTTAATTTCTGACTTCTGCACTATATTTAGCTTATTATTATTTACCCCAAGCTTTTAAAAATGTATTTCCTAATGTTTAATTATAATATTTAGTCTTCTTCTTCAAATTCATGTTAACAAAGGTGACTATGGATTTTGTGAGAAAATTTAGTGTGCTCAAATTAGAAACTTAAAGTATAAATTGAACCTGAATTAAATATACCTTTGTTTAAATGGTGGAGGGGAAGAAATCACTCTTTACAAATCCTATTTGCAACACATGTTGACACCATACATATTAAAAATAATGAAAAATATTGAAATGTATAAATAGGTTCAGACAGATAAAAATTAGGTTTCTATATTTTCAACATCTTCCTTCTTGATTGAAGAGCTATATTTACATAGATAAAACTTAGGCAACTGTCACCACTGTGAATTCATTGGCTGCTATGTTAAGAACTCTATTGTGGGAAACAATTTGAAAGAGAGAGCTTTTTCTGTGAAAGTTTCAAGATGTGTTCAATGATTTGAGATATTTCCAGTAAGATATGTTGGAGGAAACAGACTGTGTAAAACAGGGGGGGAAAATCAACCAAAAACTTTAAATAGGGCTTTATGTACACTCAATTAGAACCTATTACTAAAGTTTAAGGCCTAGGTTATTTGTTTATTTTATTCTTCATTAAAGTGCACCTCTGCCTCGAACTAGAAGCTAAGTGCCAAAATTCTATGCATGTCTCTTCTCAAAGTGTTTCCAGAAAGATGGGAAACAGGAAGCACTGAGAATCCTGTGAGAAACTGTCTTTGGATTTCTAGCTCAGTTTGTATAGATTTAGGTGCACGGTTTTGTAAATTGTTATTCTATGGAACACTAATCCTAAAAGATGTATCTTAATAAAAAAAGTTGATGTAATCTAGGCCTCCCCAAAACTTAACAATGGAACTCTTATTTTGCCTTAAAAAAATAGACTGAATACACTCTAGAAAGCAGTGCTCTGGAATTTGGAATCAGCATCCAGGTTTTGTGTTACATACTTAAACTTAAGCTAAACTTATTCTTGAAGACTGTCATCAGGGAAAATCTGACCGCTTTGCCTACTTCACCTTAGGACACTGGAGCTGTAACGTTCCCCTTCAGATCAACCTGTGTAAGTAGAGGTCTTGACATCTAGCTGAGATGGAAACTCCCAAATGACCTGGGTTGGGTAAATGTTAAAGAACCAATAAAAGGCTTCAGGGACAAAATGGAATATGATCAGTATTTTGAATAAAGAAATTAAATTTATGGCAGAGGTGTTAAGGCAGAGTAGTGCTTAATAAAATCTCGGTCCACATTTAAAAAGCTGGTTTGGCAAAGAAATTTTGTTTTTATATTTGGAAAAATGGGTAGTTTTAAATATTGTGAAATACAAGTTCCCGGAATAAACAGATGGAGAGCAGCAAATACTAAGGAGGTGCTAAGGTGATGCCTTGGTTCCTGGTATAAAATGAATGAGCAGAAATAGGTAGAGATTACATTATACTAAATCAAAGAGATGAGACCATGTGATGCTCATTGTCACAGCAGTGGGATGTCATGGGTAGATTTGTAATCTAGCAAGTTAGAAGACATGGATTTTTATCCTGTTTCTGATACTTAATGTCTGCATGGTTTTGGACAAGATACTTCAATTCTTACCTATCTGTGAGGTCTTGTAACATCTACTTGGTGTTTATCACTATATTGCTTTAAGAATCAAAGGAGATAAGGGTTTTTTAAAAAGCTACGCAACTGTATTGGTACAAGAATGACATAGTAGGTAGAGATAGTATATAGATTTTTCTGGCAAGTAAGTTTTAGATTCAAACCATACTGGAAGTAATGACGGGGAAGGGCTGACTTCCAAAGTAGATAATAACCAATGGCTGAGAAGAATCAAAGAAAAGAGAACACAGTCTTTTGGAAGCCAAATATGAAGAGAAGATGAAACAGAGAGATGAGGGCTGTCAAAGGAAGATTCAAGAAGAGATCAGCCTTGCCTGAAGACGTCTAACAAGTTATCATTAATATGAAGGATGTCCCTAATAAATAAAGTTAATAGAGAATTACTGGAATACAGACATCATTAAGAAAGCCCCAAGTGAAGAAATGAGATGGCAAAATGAATAGAAGAGATAATTAACTGGTAAGACCTCCCATTTGGGAAACCATGCAACATGTTTCCAATTGGCTTGTAGTTGTCATGTATGTTACTTGGGTTTCCAAAATCCTGTGAGATGCCTGTGATGTAGAGCAGGCTTCTTACTTCCATGAACAGTCTCTTCTTCACTCTACAAGGGTATCTATTCTATTAATGGGATGACAGGCTATGTTGGTGTCTTTCATACCTGCTAGTCATGGTACATTAAAGTTTGGTTAGTGAATTATGAAAATTAATGTTCTTTCCAACATGCTAATGTATATTTCTTTTACTCAGGAAATGCAGGTCTTTTGTTCCACAAGCCAGTGTCCAGAATTATTTCCTTTGGCACCAGAACTTCTTTGATCACTTTCTATTCTCAGTTCTTTCCAAATTATCCTGAAAAACAAAACAAAACAAACAAACAAAGCTCCTTTACTGACATCTCAGATAGTAGCCATCCTTCTGTATATGTCCTCTTGATCAAGGAATAAATCAAAT
>NW_012147841.1:5521287-5526859 GCF_000956105.1 Propithecus coquereli
TATACATAATTGTCATTTTAACAGTTAATGCTAAATTTTCTTGGTAGTATACCATAACTCCTGTGAATTTAAAAGGCAATTTTCTTGTAAGTTAATGACTCTAAATTATGGGCATCTTGCATCTGATCATTACCCCAGGAGCAGGAAAAAAGTAATTAAAAAGTAAATTGAGAATGAGATAAGGCACTGGCTGTGTGTGGTTCATTCTCAGTTCTGAAGGCCAAAAATTAATAGGCACTGAGAAAACCTCCTTTGACGTGCACAGCAAATACACTAACCACTTAACCAGTAGGTGGGATGAAACTTTTGCCCAACAGAGACAATAGAGAAGTTGTTTTTCGTTTTTGTTTTTGTTTTACCACGAGCTTCTCCAACAGCACAGGAAAAAATACTAAAAGATGGTGAGTCATACCCACTTCTTAGAGATATTGTCTTTCATCTTATTTTCATTTGCTTGCCTAAGTTGTTCATTTCCAAAAAAGTTTTTTGTTTTTTTTTTAAATGTAAGTGACCATCACAGTTTCCCTCAACCACTATATCCAAGATCTATAAACCCTAATTGGGTTTGCTTTGTGATCAGTACAGGGCAGGTCTCCTTTCTCTATTGGTGCTTAGTAGAATGAAGGGAGTTCAAAACAGAAAGGCGGCTTTTCTTACCTTGCAGAAGCCACAGAGCTTCCTCTGTCAGATCTCAATGTGAAATTTTCATACGTGAATCTGGGCACAGCACCAAAGGTGTTGTAAATTAGTAAGGTCTTATATATAGAAGTGTCCAGGTATTTTTCAGGTTTGGCTTCACAGGCAACTTTCCTGTCATATGCTTGGAGGACAGGTTTATTGGCACAGATCTGGAGTGCCCAAGAGCAGTGATCTCCATACTTCTTAATCTGTGTAAAAGACAATCAGATATTAGAACTCATCCCCTAGTACATGGAGTTGGAAAATGTGGCTTTTTCAACATACTTTATTATTTAAGTATTGAATTTAAAACACTCCCTAGTGTCCCCTTTTTGAAAACTCATAGTAATGATTCAGTGCTATATTTCTCCAAGGTAAATTAAGTGCCCATTCTGGTATGTTGCTTTTGAATAACACCTTGTAAACTAAGGAATGGTTGAACCTTCTGAAAACAGCACTGAGAAAACTGAATAAACCTTTCTCCTGAGGAATACTAGTATATTAGACACACTATAAAATGTAAATGCTTTTTATTTCCAGTCAGTTGCTAGGATCCAAGAGTGCTTCTGCATTCTCTATCATTTTTAATGTGCAATATTCAAGGGGAGTATCCTTTAAAGAGCTCAGAGAAAAGAAAGGTCCTCAGTGGAAGACTGCAACACTCTCAGCAAAGCATCCCAAGTCCTTGCATTAGACCATGCCACCGGGCCAAGGGAGTCTTCCTTTTCTTAACTATTTGTGCAGTGATTTGGGAACTTATGGTGTCATTAAACCTCATCCTGAAGTTTGAGTTGAGAAATAAAGTAAGCTAGTGATTATGATACAGGACCAGGTATCAAAAACCTCAAGAATTCATTGTGACTTTATATAGGTTACTTCCTGGTCTGTGTTTTCTGCATCAATATACTATTCTTGATCCCACAGAACCATTGTAAAATTTAATCAGTGTTTCTTATCGGGCTTATTTCCTTAATGGAAGTTGAACTATAACTTCTCCAGACAGTAACTATTTGAGTCTATCTAAGTCAGCAACCCTAGGTAAAAGATATACCCAAGGAAATAAATTATAATTAGAAGCAAACATTACTCTGACAATATCTGGTTTAATGATTCTTCGTTTGACATGTTTTATATATAATCCTTATTTTAAAAATATATATATTCTTGAGTATCTCACTTAAAGATATTTTTATGATGAAATATCTAATTAAAATTTCTAATATTAAGTAAATTTAGGTACTAATTGAATTATAAGGATTTTAGTGGTTTTTTTTTGAATGGCATTTTCAAAACTAAGTCTTACTTTCACTTTCTTGTAGTTTATTAGAACACAAAATCTTAGAAATGGAAGGAAAGCACAAGGAAGAGTTGGATACCTTAAAGGAAGAGAAAGAGAACCTTCAAAGCTTGGTTACTCGTCAAACATACATCATCCAGGAGCTGGAGAAACAATTAAACAGAGCCACCACCAACAATAGTGTCCTTCAGAAGCAGCAGCTGGAGCTGATGGACACAGTCCACAACCTTGTCAACCTTTGCACTAAAGAAGGTGGTAAGAATTTCTTCCTCACTTTGGTATTGCCAATGTTTTATTTCATATGAGAAAGTAGATACTCAATGCAACTTCCTAGATTGCATTGATTGCTGTGTAATAACAGCAGAACTTCATTCTTAGAAGCATTCATGAAGTTTTATTGACAATTGTCTCATGTGTCTAACTTCAGAGAATGTATTCATAGCTTGAATTTACAAATCCACAATATCTTTCTAAAAGAGCTTTTTAATTGCTTCTTTTAACATTAGATAAAATCCATTATACTGTTGTGGATAAATATTGGGTATTATGATGCTAGACACTTAACCATATAGGACAGAAATTAGCTAATATAAAAGATTAGTTCAGAGTGTAAGGGAGAGTTTCAGGAGGATTCCCATATTAAAACTAATATTTACTGTTTCCTTTTTGGTGGGGGAAGGGGAAGGAAAGTATTGCTTGCAGAGAAAAGGAGACACTGTTCCCAATAGCTATTATGAGTGAGAAAATATCATTATTACTAAAAGTGTTTATTAAGATCACTTGTGCTTGGTGCTGTGCAGGGAAGATTTAACAGGGATATCTAGGCACATTTATTCTGGGGTGTCTTTGTGACAGTGGAAATTATAAAATTTTGATGTCACTAAAACATCTGAAGCCATTTGACCATTGAAAATATCTGCAGGTCTGTATCTCTTTAGAAGACATTCATCTGTCTACCCATCCATCCACCTGACAATTATTGAATGAGTGCCTCTGTGTGCACCTGTCCACTTCATGCAGAACCCCTCCTGAGCCTCAGTATAGCTCTTCAAAGTTTGTAGCTTGAGGTCATCTTCCATAGTTCTACTCTATAATCAACCTTTTTCTGAGTGAAGATGGAATTGTAAATGGCGATGAGTGAAAGACTTACATCTGAAAGTTATTGTTGTCGTTAAACTGTGACTTGTGTGACCATGAAATGGCTCAGCGTGCATATGCAATGTACGCCTATGGAGACTCCTTGAATTTAATAGTGGAGTTGAGCTATAAGAAAAATTACCTCAATTTCATACTTACATGTATCGATATGAACATAGAGGATAACTCCATATTAAGTGATCTTGTTTTAAAGACGTTTCATATTTCTCTATTACACTCCATTACCTTGAGTTATATCTCTTTTAGATAGTCTAAATGAGCCTTTAATATACTTTGTAAAGCAATGTTTTTTTAAACAGTGAGTTCCCAGAGCTCCATTTGGGTGTGCTCAGTAATGTGATTGGGAAAGAAAAAACCTGCTAATCAGTCAGAGTCTGCCAAAACCTTGAGTTAGAGTCCACTGGAAGGAAAGCATGGTAGGCTTTTGCCAGAGAATTTTAATAGAGCTCATGAGTATTTAAAAATTAAGTATTAATATGAGACATATCTATTCTCATATTGAGCTGAATCCATTTGGGGAAAGATTGAAAACACATTTTTCTTATCATCATGAGACTTAAAGCACATGGATTTGAGTAGTGTTTTTTTCATGATTTTAGATCTGTCAAGCCCTAGTGATTCTCACAGAGCTCATATGTCTGTGTACTTATCATAATTTAACTTCCTTTCTGAGTATTTGTCTAATAAATATGTCTTTAAGCTTTTAGAGAAATGGAGGGGGACTTTAAAATTAAATGTCCTGGCCAGGTTTGGAGTTTGGGTACAACATTAGGCAAGCAAACATCTGTTCAATTCAAGAAACATTTATTGAAAAATTATGATGGCAACCATGATTGATACACTTAATATCCACTTAGGAAGTGAGAAAAGTAACTGTGTCTAGTCTATGATGTAGCATATCCAAAAAATAGAAATAATAATCATAGAGACTGAATTTGGCTAATACTCCAGGCCTCTAGACATCTATTTTCTCTTGAATGATACAATCCTAAAATAAATCCTGATTTAACTACAGGATTTGTAATCCTAATATAGGAGAATTGCCCAATTTTCCAATAAGTTCTGTGCTCTCATAACCATAGATTTTATTTGCTTGTTACTCTTTTTTTCTTTAATCTCACACATAAGTATTCTAACTAAATATTTAGTTATTTTAGGACTCAGACAAAAAATGGAAAGTGGATTTCATAAGTTTTCTATCAAGATTTTAATTCTCTGCATATTTTTATTTTCACTGGAGCCATAATCTCCAGTTATTGTAAATTTCAAAATTTAAATGGCTACTAGCATAATACTGGATTAAATATCAGTTAGTAAAATGAACTCTTATTCTAATTTTAAAACACATAGGTAAAACCTTTCTTTGCTTTATGACCAAAAATGTATTTATCATATGAATTTACTATTTATCAAAGGATTATATATAAATATTTTACTTTTACATTAATTTATATGCAAATATCCCAAAAACTATACACCATAATAAATGCATCAAATTGTTGGAAATGTATATTTTAAAAGCTCAAATAGATATCATCTGTAAAATCTTCAAAAACATAATGAGCTCTGTCCTAATCCAAAAAGCCAAAAATTTTAGTTAACCCTAAAGGTCTCCTGGCTTCAATCTGACCCGGTCATTTTTGGAGAAAGTCTGACTGTAATATTACAAGGCAAGAGAAGAAATTTTTAGTGAGTTTTCCTTGTCATTCGCAACTAATTTAACCTTTATGAACCTGTCTAATCATTTATAAAGTCAGGATAATTGTGTCTACTTTACCATGTTAGGGAAAGAATTAATTTAGATGCTTAATGTAAAAGCAAAGAGCACAATGCTGAGGACACAGTTGACTCATTAAACTTTAGTGCCTTCTTTCTCCTCTAAGGGACAAGATTGAATTAAACACACATCTATTAAGTGTTATCTATAAGCAAAACTTCTTTTTCAGAAAAGGTCTAAATACAATGCCCTAGAATGTTTAACTGTTGTTATCCAAACAGCTTTTTTCAGCCTCAGTATTCTGATCCCTAAAATGGAATCATAATAGTATACCATATGTAGTACACCATAAATATATACAACTTGTATTTATCAATTGTATAGTTCAAAGTTGCCAAAAGAGTGGATTTTAAATGTTCTCACCACAAAGAAATGACAAGTATGTGAGGTAATGAATATGTTAACTGGCCCGATTTGATCATTCTGCAATGTATACATGTATTGACATATCACATTTTACCCCATAAATATATATAATTATTATTTGCCAATTAAAAATAAAGTAAACAAAATTTTTAAAAGATTGAATAACATAGTGCTCCCAAGAATATTTGCTTCAGCTTTCTACCCTACTGCCCCCGATCATATTAAGCTTGATTCAAAACCTAGATTCTTTCTTATGCTGCTCCCCTAACTGGAATGACCTTCTCCATCCACCTCTA
>NW_012147841.1:5526909-5538886 GCF_000956105.1 Propithecus coquereli
AAAAAGAGGACCTGATATAAACATATAAATAGTATGTATGCCATATATGGCATATATGTATACATATATGTATACATAGTAAATGCTCAAAAATTATAGCTGTTTTTACTTTAATGCCTTCTAAGGTGATTATAATGCATTAAAGTTATATGATTAAGAATTCCTCAGTAGTGTTGGCTAGAAATGTATCCTTTCCCCAAATATTTGTTTGGTCCAGGAATTGTAAATCTATCTTTGCATATAGGGAGTGCTTTTGTTTAGTTTTACAGCACTTTTTCTACTAAAACATTTGATGTCATGAGATACATTTAAGCTAAGTAAAACTAATAAACACATTTTCTGAAATAATTCACTAAATTTTCCTCTTCTTGTTCCAAATAGACAACAGTGATGTCTTAGGCAAATACTCATTGCGAACTGAATGCATCCATTTTGTAAGGCTTCCGGGTAACACATTTATTTTTGTCTAACCTTTGTCTGCAAACATTTGGTCACATTTATTCTTAGAAACATTACCCACTAAAGAAATATTGCCCTCAATGTTATCACAGTGTCAAAGCTTAGATTATTGCTTCATGTTTTTGGCAATTCAAAATTGCCAAAATTAAATAGCTACCGGAATTAAATAGTTTGCACTGATAATGACATAGAAACAAAGTTTGGAATTCTTTGGGGGAGGGTAATCAGGCAGTGAGACTGTCAAATATTCACTAGTCATATGTGTACAGTGGTGGTTAAAACGTCATCACATGTTGAACACACACGTGGAAAACATCATATTATGTGATTGTGAATTTAATTACTGACAAAGCATGCAAAAAAATAAAAAAGAGAGAGAGAAAAAAGTAGTATCTAGGGCCCTCATAAAATTACACAGGTTAATTGTTTCACTGTCCAAATCAGCTTGGAGCATGTTTCTGCTATGCTAAGATGTGATTCATAAATTTATCTGTTCATTCAAAATATAGCTCTGTAACAACTGTTCCATTTCAGATTCTCTTCTGGGGATAAGGATGTTTATCCATTTTTATTTAACAAATACTTGAGACGTTTCTGTGATGTGCCAAATATTGTTCAGACCACTGAGAAGAATAAAGATATATTTTACTCTGTGGCTTTAAGGAACCTAGAGTTTTGTAGGAAAAGGAGCTGGTAAACAATTATTTTCAAGAATTCTTGGCTAGAGGTGAGCCCAGGGCACCTGGGCCACAGCAAAGCACACAGCACACATGGCAGGCACAGAAGGATGGGGGCAGAATCCAGCATCTGTAAAGTTCTTTAGCAGCGGTGCCCAACCTTTTTTGCACCAGGGACCAGTTTCATGGAAGACAATTTTTCTATGGACCGGGGCGGCCAGTGGGCGGGGGACGGGGCAGGGGATGGTTTTGGGATGATTCAAGTGCATCACATTTATTGTGCAGTCAAACCTCTCTGCTTATGACATTCTGTATTTGCAGCCACTCCCCAGCGCTAGCATCACCACCTCAGCTCCACCTCCGATCATCAGGCATTAGATTCTCATAAGGAGTGTGCAACCTAGATCCCTCGCATGCGCAGTTTACAGTAGGGTTCTTGCTCCTGTGAGAATCTAATGCCGCTGCTGATCTGACTGGAGGCAGAGCTCAGGTGGTGACGCAAGCAATGGAGAGCGGATGTAAATACAGATGAAGCTTTGCTCACTCACTTGCAGCTCACCTCCTGCTGTGCGGCCCAGTTCCTAACAGGCCGGGGACCAGTTATTGAATGTTTATTATGGCTTTAGCTTGCTTAAGCTTTATGTGTGCTTAGTCCATACAACAATAGTATGAGGGAGCTACTATTAATATGTCTAGCATCATTTTATAACCTTTATAAAGAAGTTAGGAATCTGCCCAAAGTTACATAGTTGGAAAACATTGATCTAGAATTAAAACATAGGCAAGTTGGCTCTCATGGGGAGGTGACGGCTAAGGCTTCAAAATGAAGAAAGTGGAGGACGCCCAGTGAGTGCAAACAGCATGTAAATTTGCCAGAAGTCATGGGAGCATAGGAGGGGGGTAGGATACATTAGTTCCATAGCCTAAATCTCAGAATCAAGGGCAAGAGAATAGTAAAAGATGAGGATAGAGTGGTAAACTGAGGGAGTTCAAGGAAGCCCATATGGGTTCCCTTAAAGCAATGTATAAGGACAATGGTGATGTTTGCATTTTAAAAAATGTCCCCAGTGACAATTTAGGAAGAATGTACTGAAAAGCTGAGAAGCCTGGAAACAGGGGGACCAGATGGATGTTTTTGATATTATTATAATATTAGCAAATACTTAGCACAAGCCAGTCTTCTAAGTTCTTTGTGTATATTAACTCACTTAATTCTAGTAACAGCCCTGTAATATAGGTGCTATTATTCACCTTTTATAAAAGATAAGGAAACTAAGACAAAGAGGTCAATAATTTTTAAATGTCACACTGCTAGCAAGTGAGCAAGCTGAGATTTGAACCCAGAAAGTCTGGTTTTAGAGACTGCAGATTACCCACTGTACTCTGTTGAGAAGGAAAGGTAGAATAGATGGTTTTCATCAAATTCTCAAAGTGATCTCCTCGGAAAAAAATAATAAGATCAAGATTAAATAGAGGCAAATGGAAAAATAAGTGGAAGAAATTTGTAAAAATAGAAAATTTAGAATCAATAAGAAATAATTACTTTCTTATAAAATCAAATATAACTTTCAAATGTCTGGGTTAAATAACTGAAGAAGTGTTGATGAAATTCTTTAAAATCAGCACCATGAGAGGAGAATTAGGTTTAAAGGAGAAGGATAATCAGTTTAGTTTGGACATTTTGACTGAGGTGCCTATGGGGCGGAGTCTGGTAGGCAGAGAAATAGAGAAACCCATGACTGCACAGATTGGTGTGTCCTCACAGGAAATGAGTGGTAAAATCATTGAAGGTGCATGGAAAGCAACGACTCTTACCTGTTTGGGGGTCGCAGATTCATGAGGAAATCTGATGTGTTCTCTTTCCTCTCACTCACTCTAGCTCCACAGTGCAAGGACACAGGCACATGTTTGTGGACAATTTCAGAGAATTTACATACTAAGGTTATGAGCCCATTCACTGTATGAAGTAATGAGTATAAAATTGAACACAGAAAATTTGGAGTTTTTTAAGGTACAGAGTACAAAAACAGGAGACCAAAAGAAAAATGCAAAATTAGGGAGAAAACAGTAGTGAGCAGTGTTATGGAAGGGAAAAAAGACTGTTAGGAAATGTCATCTTTTCAGTGGCAAGTAAGCATAACTGTCAAATAAAAAGAAGAGTGAACAGTGAATTTTGGAACTGGAATATGAGATTCTATAGGCAGAGTTTTGGTAAACTACATGGCTTAATTGAACATGTCGAAGACAAAAATGAGTGAGGTAAATAAAAAACAGAAATCATTATATACCCACACTCAAGAAACTTGACAGATAACCATTTTAGGTAGGGAGGCACATAGGGTAGAGGAAACTTAAAAACAAATACTGAAAAATGTGAACACATTTATGTACTTAGTTTTCTGATAAGAAGTACAAATTTCAACTGATAGGAGCTTTTCATGAAGTTCATTTTTTAAAATTAATTCTATCATCTGAAAAACATAATGATACTGTAAATTTTTAAGGGCTCTATATTATTTGAGCTAACATGTCTTTCCCAGAGGCTGATTGCAGTGGTATGGAACATTTGATCATTATTTTGGGGCCTCTGGCCTTCTTAAAGGGGGAAATGAGGCATTTGCTTCCTTCTCGGTGCTGAGGAGTCATTTGGCTCTGTTCTCAGAGTAATTCTACCATCTGAAAGGAATTTACCTCCCGTGCAGTGTCTATTGAGTTTGTGAAGTAAATCATTCAGTTAAGGGATGAGATCGTTTGAACTGCAAGTCCCTTGAGTTAAGAATGACTCTAAAAACATCACACGAGATCGGAGGAAATTAAAACTGTTTGAATGTCACTCATATAAACAATGATAAAAATAGAAAATGTCATTTTCATTGACTGGGGAAAATACTCAGTTTTTCATTGACTACTTGTAATGCACAGTTTAACATTAGGTAGAAGGAGAAAGAAAAATACAGGAAGTCATCTGCTGAACCCCACAGTGAGTACTTGTTCCCGTTTAATGAGGGAAACGCTTTATCTTGACAGAAAATTATATGTCGAACATTTACAATTTCCTTAAAACGAACCACACTATCTTTCACTTCCTTTCATAAAACCCAATAGCTTAAGGCAAAAGTGACTGTTTATTTTTGGAAATGGTATATTTCTGCTTTTTGATGGAGCATGTTATCTGCCTTTTGAAAAGTCGTAGTTTCTGTTAAAAAAAATTGTGTGAATAGTGGACAGCCAAACTAATGATAATAAAATCAAAAATAATACAGTCCTTGACCTCTCCCATGAACTATTTCTAAACCACATCTTTTGGGGGAGATTTGAAATTTTGTGGTTAATTCTCTCTTGGAATTACAGTTTCAACTTCAGAAACAAGATGAACTAGCTGAAAAGGGATATCTCCTGGTTCCAGCTGGGCCTGGAAGTTACCAGGATGAAAGGCCACAAAAAAAGAGTGTTTCCTTGATGTTCCAGCATTACTATGAACAAATTTCATCTCTTCTCTTATGCTTTCATAGACTGGTTGGCTAAAGCAAAGAAGCACACATAGTTTGAATAGACTTTCAACTAAGTCATTTCCTGGACTCATACACATTCATGTCAAATTCAACAGATATTTTCTAAATCCAGAAACAAAGTGTAACAATGGGCATTAGTTGTGGTTAAGCTATGGTACTTTACACTGAACCAAATGACACCTATAATTACTCTGAGAAAAAGTAAGAAAAAATATTTTATTAACATCATTCATTAGGTATGCATCACATCAACTACAGAGTGAAAATATTGTGAAATTTCTTATACTATAAGAAGGGAGAAAAAGGAGATAAAGGAGAAATATTGCAATTGTACATTTAGCTTTAAATGCATATAAACAAATATTTATTTTTAGCATGAGATCTTTCTAAAAGTCAATTGCAAAGAACCTTTATAACTAGTGATACGAAACACTTTTAGCTTCCTATGGGAGCTCATGATTTATTATCAACCAGACTACCAACACTATAACTAATTTTAAGTACACTGGAATCTCATCCTAGTACCTAGTATTCACATTCTGAGTGAGATTATCTCTAAGGAGTCATATTAATATGTGACCTCCCAAGGATGACTCACCTTTTTAATGGATTTATAAAGCCAAATTATTAAATATAATATCAATTTAGTCAAACTTCTTCTAATTTGTGTATTTATCATGTCTTTACATGTACACATAATTATTTTTAGTTGTGAATATTCTGTCTTCATAACCAGAGTTCTTTTAGAATAGTGACTTTGAACTTTGGGTTTAATTTTAAGTGGAGATTTGGTTCTAAAGGGAAGTTTTTCCTGTTGTTTGGGCCTCATGTGCACACAAACACACACAAACCTGATCTCAACCATACTTAATCCTCCAACCCATTGTCCTAGAGCTATAACTTAGATTGAGATGTTCTCTCTCCAGTGTCTTGGAGCAGCTATGATGTATGCCATCTAGAGGGCAGGGCATGGTGGTTTAGAAGGAACAGGAATTAGGTGACATCTGAGTTCTAGTCCCAGCTCTGCTGCAAGGTCGTTTAACATAGAAGTACCACACACCTTAAAGAGTTTGCCTGGTGTCCTGGAAAAACTGATACATTTTATGATTTGTATCAGTCATTCCATATCATCTCTTGATTTTATATCACTCCTGATGACTGGGGAAGTTAGACCAAGTAACCAGGCTGTGAGTGTAATACCTTTTGTTTGAAATTAAATTACTTTGAAAAATTTGGACCATCCCTCATTAAATCTGTTAATTAATGCCATGTATTCTCAGGGGAAAATATTTTACTAAGCAGAATGCAGAAACCATATTAAGGCAGAAATTTGCAGCTCAAAGGAGGTCTTCAATGAAGCTAATTTGAACTATTTCTATTTGAAGCAAATTGAACACTGTATTATAAATCAAGAGTGGCTCATTAGTGGAAACTTTCATGGATAGGTTCTTTAAGAGGCATATAATAAATAATTTTTTTCAAACAAATTATTTGGTATTGAAATACAAAAACAAATTAATGGCGGTAAATCCTGAGTCAGTGTAACTTTCAACTTTTAGGGTACGGACATGAAATTCAATATGGCTGTTCAGAAGCTTCTTACTTCCTAATCCTCTGTTAGCTTTTGAAATTGTGGCCTGTCACTGCTTCACATTTCTGCTGTGAGTTCCCATCTCATAGACAATTCTACTGCCAATGCCTCTCTTCTGTCCTTGTGACAACATTTTTTCTTCTTTCTTGTCATTTCTACCTCCTGTCACTTTTCCCCCACATCCTCTTCCGTGAGAAGAGCCTTTACCCAGTCAGAATTAAGACTTGTCCTGAATCACTCAGGACCCTGGGTATGACCTTGTCAGCTAAGCATTGCTGGGGACTCTGTGACAGATGACTCACTGGAGTTCTATTTGGGTTTAACTTTATAACAGAGGACAATAAAAAGTAGTTAAGATTTTCAATTTTATAGTCAGAGAGTTCTACTACTTACAAGTTTTGGTGAAGTCAGATAGCATTTCTGATCTTCAACTTCCTCACATAAAATGATATATTAACAGATCTACCTCATAAATATTTATGAGGATTAAATGAAGCATGTAAAACATACTTGGCATACAAAATTCAGAGTTTAGCACATAATAAGTGTTCAATTAATGCTGGTTGATTTTATCATGACAATGATTATTATAGTTCCACCAAGAAAACGATAGATAGTTAAGATTTTACAGATTATCTATAAAATATGTGCATATAAAGAATTTAAATGAGAGTAAAAGAGTTCTTTTTCAAAAGTTTATAATTAAAGTAATAATGCAATAGATAAATGATATTCAAGCATTTACCTATACCAGAGTTGGAGGGACTTTGGGGAAAATGAATAGTAGCTTTTTTTGAAAAGGACGCGTTTAGCTACTTAACTAAAGACATCAAGAGTATTTAAGAATAGAAAATATTTGTTTGTTATACTGTGACACATACACATATAAAGCCATATGCAATTGCCATTTTCGTAGGTTAAAAATAGTCATGCTGAGCCATTAACCCACAGATATTTGGGTTTGTATGCACATGCTTTATATAAGAAAACATACCAACCTTGAAATTTTCCATTTATAAGCATCGAGCTTGTATATATTTGTGTAGCTATACATATTTGTATATGTATTTATAGACTCATTGGTAAGTTTCCCTCACCCCTACACCCACCCACAAAATATTGAAACTTGGACTACCTGAAAATCTTTTAATTTTTCCACACCCTTGAAATACAAGTTATTACCTTCTTACACTTCTAAAAGTCTTTTCAAATAAATTAGGATTCTAGAGTTTTCAAAATGACCTTTCTATGAAATGCCCACCCACTTGGCTGAAAAGCACAAAATCTAATCAATTGATGATTTGCTTGTTTTCACCTTGTCAAATGTGCTGTTTTTCTCATCTGTAGGCTCAGTTAACTTCGGTGATCTGTTGTGTTAAAATCACAGGTTTTAGGTCAATTCGTAGTGCTCTGATCTCCCTAATGATGGTGGTCCAAAGCGTCCCACAAAACCCTTGAACAAATAACCTGATCCACATACATTCTGATGTTTGCTAAATACTGGAAAGATATGAACCATTAGCCACATGTAAGGTTTAAAAAGAATGTTTGAAGAACTTATTTCCTTTACAGCAATTTCTTAGGAAATGGACAGGAACAAGGGTTTTGATTTTTTCTTATATTGTCTCTAGTAGCAAGGCTAATTGCCTTTGTGTTCTCTGCTAGGGTTGCTGAGAGTCAGAATTGCCAATTCCACATTCCAGGAAGTTTTCTCTTGAAGGTTCACCTGAATTGAAGTGACCCTCTGCCTCAGCTTTCCTGGTCCTCCCCTGAAGTCAGTCTGGTGGTGGATGTACCATCTGGATTGAAATTTCTTGGGCAAATGAAGGGAAGAGCAGGATAAAGTCGACAGCTGCTAGCATCGGGGTGTCAGGTTGCTTGTTGACTGAAGGTCAGCTGGTGAAAGACAGACACACACCTGCTTGTGTCCCCATTCTTTCTCTTTAGATGACGAAGATTTAGTTGTACAGATAAGACTTAAAGAAAAGAATGAATAATGATTCCTTCCCAGGACTTTCTAGATTTATTTGCTGATAATGGTGTGGGTGAAGTCTTTGAACTGACATACCAGGCTGTTAAAATACAGCTCAGATAAGCTTTTCTACATGTTTTATTCTTTCAAGTGTTAGCTCTTCTAGGCATCTGTCCCTGAGTCCACCTGGCAGTTGGAAGATATTCTCCTTGCATGCTCCCAAAGTACTTGATCCATACCTCTAAGATAATAATTGTCTGCATTCTCTCTATTTGGTGCTGTATTTAAACCAGTAACATTATAGCCCTACAAGCTGTTGCCAGCCATCTTGTGACCAGGTAGAGAGCCAAGAATAAGTGGATTAAGAAAAAGATAAAGAAACCAATTCCTGGTTACATTGTTTAAAACCTGGTCATGTCTTACTTAAAGTTCTACCCAGGATTATTCAGTCACATGATCCAGTAAATTATCTTTTTGTTTAAGCCAACTTGAACTGACTTTTCCCTATCATGGACAATACTAATCATGGTTATAGCTATCATGAACTATCATGGAAGTTCTACTAATATAACAGATCTTTCTCACATCAGGTGGTGATCACATCAAGGGCAAGTTTGGGTTTTCTTATGTCTGTATCTCCATTGCCTAAGAAAAGTCTTGCAAATAGCAGATGGTCAGTTAATATTTGTTGAATTAATTAATGTATAATGGAGTAAACTAAGAGAGGACAAACTAAGCAGGGAGATCAATGAAAAAGCCTCAGTCTAACTATCTTATATTTACACTTTCATTAATTTTTATCTGATAACGACTAGGGGTGGGTAGTAGGACCAGCAAGAGAAAGAGAGAACACAAGGTTTAGAAGGAAAGATGATGTGACATTAAACAAATGAAAGTTGGGGTAGCAGTAGGGACTGCCCAACATATAAGTAGAAATATGGATCTGAAGGTCAAGAGAAGGAAAAATATACTGTTAAAATGCTTATATATCTTAGAAATCTGTCAGAAGTTTGAAGGCATGATAGTTTACAAAAAGAACAGATATATAAGGAATAGAGATCCAAGAATGGGATCTTAGTGAACATCTACACAGTAGGTAAGGAGAGAAAGAGAAACCAATAAAGATGAAAGAGGACAGATAATTAGAGAAGTTGAAAAGGGACTAAGAGAGGTCAACACAGAAGGTGAGGGGAAAGGTAGGCAAAGACAACTTCTGTAGTGTAGAGGCAGGGAGTGGTGGAGACTTACATCAGGTGGCTTTGATCTCCATAGTAAACCCTAAAGGTCATATGTAAAGAGTGAGAGAAGAAAGGAATGGGATTTAGTCTTGGAAAAAATGGAGGGATGTGAAATACACTCTGTGGGAAATGTAATAGAAAGTCTATTAGAAATGACTTAGTATTTGCAGTCTAGAAATGAGCTTGAGAAAGTGAATAAACACCTGTTCAGGGGCTGAGATTTACCTGTGCAAAGGTGAGTGGGTGAAGGGGACATTGGGTGAAGAACACCATGAATGTCATCTGGACCATTATTAAATGCCTGACTCTGAGATCAAGGCTAGGAAAGGGCGGATGGGAATGGCAGGGATCTAGACTCTCAGTTAGAGGAAAGATGAACTCATTAGGGATTAAATAAGAAAAGAAAATATAAGAGTATGTGGTCAAAGAAGGAACTTTCAAAATAAATATTGATTGAAAGCATGAATTAATGGCCTCAAATCGTCCATTATTACAAAAAGTCTAAACCACTTCGAGGGGCAAGTAAAGCCCTCTGTCAGATCTCTGGATTGCTTCTTCCAGCTCTATCCAGCTCATGCCTCTTTTATCCTCCTCCATCAAGTCTTTTTTTATCTGTCTCTTGTCATTTACCACACTTTACTCTAGGTTCTTTCATCTAATTGAATCCCAAAATCTCCTAAATAATTTATCACTAGTGCTGACACTTGCAATATTTAGTAAATTCATTATTGATATTGTTTTTCTATATTTTTAGAATATTTCCTATGTGTCCACTTGTACAATATCTAAGCATGACATTGAACTTCAGAACTCTCCAGTACTTCACAAAGAAAATAGTCATGTAAAAAGTTAGAAGATTAAAACCTTTACAAGCACCATGTTGGTATATATGAGATATCATTTCATCTGAAATAATCTTTAAATCTTAACCATTCAGGTAAAGCTTATAATATACAGCAAGATTAGATTACATGGTTTTTTTAGACTTAAACAACAATGGTGTAACCTGATTTAGTCAATGAATGAAATAAGCCAATTAGCCAACTTGGCAAAGAGAGGCCAGATCAATGTGATCCTAATATAACCTGTCAACCGTCACTACCCTGGATCCGGTAAGTTACAATGTCTGAATTTGAGTGTGAAAGAAAACAGCATCCATTTCTCCATAGACTGGCCAGGCTGACTTTCCACACTCTGCTGTTGTCCCTTCCATAAGAAGAAATAATAATATGATGTTTCCATTAACAATGGTATTATCATTACCACAACAAAGATAATAACTCCCATTTCTTGAGTACTTACTATGCTTAATTCACTCTGCTTTGTGTTATCTAATTCACACACCTACCTCAGAAATATTTATAACTACCCAACTTTATAGATTAAAAAAAAGAAAAGAAAAATCCTGAAGATCAATCTACCCATATAGAGAGGATCTTCTTTAAACCACAGTATATAATAAATATATCAAAGGTAAGCTGTGGATAAAGCTTTTAAATTGATTCGAAATGCTTTAATACTCTAAAATGTGGCCTGAATCAAACTTTTAAGCATAATGTTTACTAATTAATAAGTAATTAATACAAGCAATCCAATCTTTCCAAAAAGAATGACTATTTTTTCCTGGAAAAAATGTATTTCATTTTCAAAAATACCAATTAAATTTCAAGAAAATGAAATATATATGTCAGATATGTGACCCTAACAACAAAAAATCCATACATAGTATAACCATATTACTAGTTGTGCCTTTTGATGGTAGACTCCTCAAACCATTTTCCCAGGTATATAATTAGTCATGATTTGGAAAACATATTTATGCAGTTAGTTTCCACAAAAATAAGATAATATCCAACTCTTTCCTTTTTTTTTTCTGTTATTGAAAATGTGTAAAATAGCTTCTCTCTTCCCACACACAGCCCCTTCACCCAAATCTTCCTGGACTGGAAAAGAAAAGGGAAGGGGAGGTGGCAGAGAAGTGAGAAGGGAATATATTCTCTTTGCATAACTAAAAAGGGAGGGCAGGAAGTGGTGTATACAGGAGAAGAATTTTCTCCTTAGATAAATGACTTTCTTAGTTTCTCACCCAAAAAAGAAAAATGGGTTTACCATTGGGTTCCTGTTGACCACATCTTCCTGTGTTTTTCATCCTCTCAAGGGATCATAAATTTTAGTTGGTATTTCTTTACGTCCCTTTTTTTTTTTTTGGCATTCAATTCCATTATTTTCTATTTTTCAACAGATGAAAAGATTCAGTATTTAAAATTTAGGAATCTTGTTTGTTTCATTTTAGAAAAATAGCAGTCCATGTCCATAAAGTTAAAAAATGCAAATACCAGTGAGCTGCATTGATGCTTTTTAAAATGATACCTTTATATAATCTATTGATATGTCCAATGTCATTAAACATGGCTTTCAAGTAAGCATTTTTATATGCATTTTAAAATTGCTATTTGCGGGCCGGGCGCGGTGGCTCACACCTGTAATCCCAGCTCTCTGGGAGGCCGAGGCGGGTGGATTGTTTGAGC